>NC_132883.1:23899167-24205739 GCF_030463535.1 Salminus brasiliensis | reverse complement strand
AGAATTCCAGATGCAGACAACATACAGCTGGACATGGACAGTCTCTTGGGATCATGAAGGCCTGTGAACAAGTAAGACAAAGAAGAAAGTCAATACATGAAAAGAAACTGAATGTATACTTACTTGTTACACAGTTGCAGATGAAAAAAAAAAAAAAGGTAAGCCAGAGTTCCAGATTCAGACAACCATATACAGTTGATGTATAGCCTCTTGGGATCACAAGGTCCTGTGAACAAGTAAGACAAAGAAGAAAGTCAATACATTAAAATAAACTGAATGCTTACTTACCGATTACACAGTTGCAGATAAATAGAAAATCAGTCAGATTGAGATCTAGATGCAGACAACGGCAAACACTTGGAGATCGACAGACTCTTGGGATCATGAGGTCCTGTAAACAAGACAAAAAGAAAGTCAATACATGAAAAGAAACTGAATGTATACTTACCTGTTACACAGTTGCAGATGAATACACAGCCAATAAGACGAAAAATCCAGATGCAGACAACCACATACAGCTGGACATGGACAGTCTCTTGGGATCATGAAGTCCTATGAACAAGTAAGACAGAAGAAAATCAAAATACGAAAAGAAACTGAACGTATACTTACCTGTTACACAGTTGCAGATGAATACAAAGTCAGTCATATTGAGTTCCAGATGCCGACAACGGCAAACACTTGGAGATCCATAGCCTCTTGGGATCATGAAGTCCTGTCAACAAGTAAGACAAAGAAAAGTAAGTCAATATTTGAAAAGAAACTGAATGCTTATTTACCGATAACACAGTTGCAGATGAATACACAGCCATTAAGAAAGAATTCCAGATGCAGAAGACCACATATAGCTGCACATGGACAGTCTCTTGGGATCATGAAGTCCTGTGAACAAGTAAGACAAAGAAGAATATCAAAATATGAAAAAGAAACCGAATGTATACTTACCTGTTAAACAGTTGCAGATGAATACACAGCCAATAAGACGAAAAATCCAGATGCAGATGAATAGTCTCTTGAGCTCATGAGGTCCTGTAAACAAGACAAAGAAGAAAGTCAATACAGGAAAAGAAACAGAATGTATACTTACCTGTTACACAGTTGCAGATGAATATACAGCCAGTAAGAAAGAAATCCAGATGCAGACAACCACATACAGCTGGACATTGACAGTCTCTTGAGATCATGAAGTCCTGTGAATAAATAAGACAAAGAAGAAAGTCAATACTTGAAAAGAAACTGAATGCTTACTTACCGATTACACAGTTGCAGGTGTATAGAAAGTCAGTCAGATTGAGATCCAGATGCACACAACGGCAAACACTTGGAGATCGATAGCCTCTTGGGATTATGAAGTCCTGTGAACAAGTAAGACAAAGACGAAAATCAAAATATGAAAAGAAACTGAATGTTTACTTACCTGTAACACAGTTGCAGATGATTACACAGCCAATTAGACGAAAAATCCAGATGCAGACAACGGCAAACAGCTGGAGATGAATAGTCTCTTGGGATCATGAGGTCCTGTAAACAAAAGAAACTGAATGCTTTTCTACCGATTACACAGTTGCAGATGAATACACATTCAGTAAGAAAGAATTCCAGATGCAGACAATGGCAAACAGCTGGAGATGAATACTCTCTTGGGATCATGAGGTCCTGTAAACAAGACAAAAAAGAAAGTCAGTACTTGAATAGAAACTGAATGTAAAATCCAGGTGTAAAATCCAGGTGCAGATGAATAGTCTCTTGGGATCATGAGGTCCTGTAAACAAGACAAAGAAGAAAGTCAATACATGAAAAGAAACTGAATGCTTAATTACCTGTCACACAGTTGCAGATGAATACACAGCCAATAAGACGAAAAATCCAGATGCAGATGAATAGTCTCTTGGGATAATGAGGTCCTGTAAACAAGACAAAGAAGAGAGGCAATACATGAAAAGAAACTGAATGTATACTTACTTGTTACACAGTAGCAGATGAATACACAGCCAGTAAGAAAGAATTCCAGATGCAGACAACCACATACAGCTGCACATGGACAGTGTCTTGGGATCATGAAGTCCTGTCAACAAGTAAGACAAAGAAGAAAATCAAAACATGAAAAGAAACTGAATGTATACTTACCTGTTACACAGTTGCAGATGAATACACAGTCAGTAAGAAAGAATTCCAGATGCAGACAACCACGTACAGCTGGACATCGATAGCCTCTTGGGATCATGAAGTCCTGTAACCAAGACAAAAAGAAAGTCAATACATGAAAAGAAACTGAATGTTTACTTACCTTTAACACAGTTGCAGATGAATACACAGCCAATAAGACAAAAAATCCAGATGCAGATGAATAGTCTCTTGGGATCATGAGGTCCTGTAAAAAAGACAAAGAAGAAAGTCAATACATGAAAAGAAACTGAATGTATACTTACCTGTTACACAGTTGCAGATGAAAAAAAGCCAGTAAGCCAGAGTTCCAGATTCAGACAACCATATACAGTTGATGTATAGTCTCTTGAGATCATGAGGTCCTGTGAAAGGGACAAAATGAAAGTCAATACATGAAAAGAAATGGAATGTATACTTACCTGTTACACAGTTGCAGACTAATACACAGCCAGTAAGAAAGACTTCCAGATGCAGACAACCACATACAGCTGGACTTGAATATCTCTTGGGATCATGAAGTCCTGTGAACAAGTAAGACAAAGATGAAAATCAAAATATGAAAAGAAACTGAATGTATACTTACCTGTTACACAGTTGCAGATGAAAAAAAGGCCAGTAAGCCAGAGTTCCAGATGCAGACAACCATATACAGTTGATGTATAGTCTCTTGGGATCACGAGGTCCTGTGAACAAGTAAAACAATGAAGAAAGTTAATACATGAAAAGAAACGGAATGTTTACTTACCTGTTACACAGTTGCAGATGAATACAAAGCAAGAAAGAAAGAATTCCAGATGCAGACAACATACAGCTGGACATGGACAGTCTCTTGGGATCACAAAATCCTGTGAACAAGTAAGACAAAGAAGGAAGTCAATACATGAAAATAAACTGAATGCTTACTTACCGATTACACAGATGCAGATGAATAGAAAATCAGTCAGATTGAGATCCAGATGCAGACAACGGCAAACACTTGGAGATCGACAGACTCTTGGGATCATGAGGTCCTGTAAACAAGACAAAAAGAAATTCAATACATGAAAAGAAACTGAATGTATACTTACCTGTTACACATTTGCAGATGAATACACAGCCAATAAGATGAAAAATCCAGATGCAGACAACCACATACAGCTGGACATGGACAGTCTCTTGGGATCATGAAGTCCTGTGAACAAGTAAGACAGTGAAAATCAAAATATGAAAAGAAACTGAACGTATACTTACCTGTTACACAGTTGCAGATGAATAGAAAGACAGTCAGATTGAGTTCCAGATGCAGACAACGGCAAACAGCTGGAGATGAATAGTCTTTTGGGATCATGAGGTCCTGTAAACAAGACAAAAAGAAAGTCAATACATGAAAAGAAACCGAATGTATACTTACCTGTTACACAGTTGCAGATGAATATACAGCCAATAAGACGAAAAATCCAGATGCAGATGAATAGTCTCTTGGGCTCATGAGGTCCTGTAAGGCCCTTTACCCTCTCTGCTCCCCGGGCGCTGGAGTTGGCTGCCCACCGCTCTGGGTGTGTGTGTGTACTCACTGCCCCTAACACGTGTGTGTGTGTGTGAGTGTGTTCACTACCAGATGGGTTAAATGCGGAGGACACATTTCGCTGTACAGTCCACACTGTACAGTGACGAATACGTGCACCTTTACCTTTATCCTTTTTTAAACAAGACAAAGAAGAAAGTCAATGCAGGAAAAGAAACTGAATGCTTACTTAGCAATTACACAGTTGCAGATGAATAGAAAGTCACAGCCAGTAAGAAAGAATTCCAGATGCAGACAACCACATACAGCTGCACATGGAAAGTGTCTTGGGATCATGAAGTCCTGTCAACAAGTAAGACAAAGAAGAAAATCAAAACATGAAAAGAAACTGAATGTATACTTACCTGTTACACAGTTGCAGATGAATACACAGTCAGTAAGAAAGAATTCCAGATGCAGACAACCACATACAGCTGGACATCGATAGCCTCTTGGGATCATGAAGTCCTGTAAACAAGACAAAAAGAAAGTCAATACATGAAAAGAAACTGAACTTATACTTACCTGTTACACAGTTGCAGATGAAAAGAAACGGAATGTATACTAACCTGTAACACAGTTGCAGATTAATACAAAGCCAAAAAGAAAAAAAAATCCAGATGCAGACAACAGCAACCAGCTGGAGATGAATACTCTCTTGGGATCATGACGTCCTGTCAACAAGTAAGACAAAGAAGAAAATCAAAATATGAAAAGAAATTGAATGTATACTTACCTATAACACAGTTGCAGATGAATACACAGCCAATAAAACGTAAAATCCAGATGCAGACAACGGCAAACAGCTTGAGATGAATAGTCTCTTGGGATCATGAGTCAATAAAAAAGTCAATACATGAATAGAATCGGAATGTATACTTACCTGTTACACAGTTGCAGGTGAATAAGAAAGTCAGTCAGACTGAGATCGAGATGCAGACAACGGCAAACACTTGGAGATCGATAGCCTCCTGGGATCATGAAGTCCTGTGAACAAGACAGACAAAGAAGAAAATCAAAATACAAAAAAACTGAATGTATACTTACCTGTTACACAGTTGCAGATGAATACACAGCAAGAAAGAAAGAATTCCAGATGCAGACAGCCACATACAGCTGGACATGGACAGACTCTTGGGATCATGAAGTACTGTGAACAAGACAAAGAAGAAAATCAAAATATGAAAAGAAACTGAATGTATACTTACCTGTTACACAGTTGCTGATAAAGAAAAGCCAGTAAGCCAGAGTTCCAGATTCAGACAACCATATACAATTGATGTATAAACTCTTGGGATCACAAGGTCCTGTGAACAAGTAGGACAAAAAAGAAAGACAATACATGAAAAGAAACTGAATGTATACTTACCTGTTACACAGTTGCAGATGAATATAAAGTCAGACAGATTGAGTTCCAGATGCAGACAACGGCAAACAGCTGGAGATGAATACTCTCTTGGGATCATGAGGTCCTGTAAACAAGATAAAAAGAAAGTCAATACATGGAAAGAAACTGAACGTATACTTACGTGTAACACAGTTGCAGATGAATACACACCCAATAAGACATAAAATCCAGATGCAGACAACGGCAAACAGGTGGAAATGAATAGTCTCTTGGGATCATGAGGTCCTGTAAACAAGTAAGACAAAGAAGAAAATCAAAATATGAAAAGAAACTGAATGTTTACTTACCTGTAACACAGTTGCAGATGAAAAAAAATAAAGCCAGTAAGCCAGAATTCCAGATTCAGACAACCATATACAGTTGATTTATAGTCTCTTGGGATCACGAGGTACTGTGAACAAGTAAGACAAAGAAGAAAGTCAATACATGAAAAGAAACTGAATGTATACTTACCTGTAACACAGTTGCAGATGAATACACTGTCAGTAAGAAAGAATTCCAGATGCAGACAACCACATACAGCTGGACATCGAAAGCCTCTTGGGATCATGAGGTCCTGTAAACAAGACAAAAAAAAAAGCCAATACATGAAAAGAAACTGAATGTATACTTACCTGTTACACAGTTGCAGTTGAAAAAAAGCCAGTAAGCCAGAGTTCCAGATTCAGACAACCATAAACAGCTGGACATCGATAGCCTCTTGGGATCACGAGGTCCTGTGAACAAGGAAGACAAAGAAGAAAGTCAATACATGAAAAGAAATTGAATGTATACTTACCTGTTACAAATTTGCAGATGAATATAAATTCAGTCAGATTGAGATCCTGATGCAGACAACGGCAAACACTTGGAGATCGATAGCCTCTTGGGATCATGAAGTCCTGTGAACAAGTAAGACAAAGAAGAAAATCAAAACATGAAAAGAAACTGAATGTATACTTACCTGTTACAAAGTTGCAGATGAATACAAATCCAGTAAGAAAGAATTCCAGATGCAGACAACCACATCCAGCTGGACATGGAAAGTCTCTTGGGATCATGAGGTCCTGTAAACAAGTCAAAGAAGAAAGTCAATACATGAAAAGAAACTGAATGTATACTTACCTGTTACACAGTTGCAGATAAATACACAGTCAGTAAGAAAGAATTCCAGTTGCAGACAACCACATACAGCTGGACATAGACAGTCTCTTGGGATAATGAAGTCCTGTGAATAAGTAAGACAAATAAGAAAGTCAATACATGAAAAAAAACTGAATGTATACTTACCTGTTACACAGTTGCAGATGAAAGGAAACGGTATGTATACTTACCAGTTGCACAGTTGCAGATGAATAAAAAGTCATTCAGATTGAGTTGCAGATGCAGACAACGGCAAACACTTGGAGATCTATAGCCTCTTGGGATCATGAAGTCCTGTGAACAAGTAAGACAAGGAAGAAAGTCAAAACATGAAAAGAAACTGAATGTTTACTTACCTGTAACACAGTTGCAGATGAATACACAGCCAATAAGACGAAAAATCCAGATGCAGTTGAATAGTCTCTTGGGATCACGAGGTCCTGTGAATAAGTAAGACAAAGAAGAAAGTCAATACATGAAAAGAAACGGAATGTATACTTAGCTATAACACAGTTGCAGATGAATACACAGCCAATAAAATGTAAAATCCAGATGCAGACAACGGCAAACAGCTGGAGATGAATAGTCTCTTGGGATCATGAGGTCCTGTAAACAAGACAAAAAAAAAGTCAATACATGAATAGAAACGGAATGTATACCTACCTGTTACCCAGTTGCAGATGAAAAGAAACGGAATGTATACTTACCTGTTACAAAGTTGCAGATGAATAGAAAGTCAGTCAGATTGAGTTCCAGATGCAGACAACGGCAAACACTTGGAGATCGATAGCCTCTTGGGTCATGAAGTCCTGTGAACAAGTAAGAAAAAGAAGAAAGTCAAAACATGAAAAGAAACTGAATGTATACTTACCTGTTGCACAGTTGCAGATGAATAGAAAGTCAGAAACGGAAGTCAAGAAACGGAATATATACTTACCTGTTGCACAGTTGCAGATGAATAGAAAGTCAGTCAGATTGAGTTCCAGATGCAGACAACCACATACAGCTGGACATCGATAGCCTCTTGGGATCATGAAGTCCTGTAAACAAGACAAAAAGAAAGTCAATACATGAAAAGAAACTGAATGTATACTCACCTGTTACACAGTTGCAGATGAAAAAAAAAAGCTAGTAAGCCAGAGTTCCAGATGCAGATAACCATATACAGTTGATGCATAGTCTCTTGGGATCACGAGGTTCTGTGAACAAGTAAGACAAAGAAGAAAGTCAATACATGAAAAGAATCTGAATGCTTACTTACCGATTACACAGTTGCAGATGAATAGAAAGTCAGTCAGATTGAGATCCAGATGCAGACAACGGCAAACACTTGGAGATCGATAGCCTCTTGGGATCATGAAGTCCTGTGAACAAGTAAGACAAAGAAGAAAATCAAAATATGAAAAGAAATGAAATGTATACTTACCTGTAACACAGTTGCAGATGAATAGAAAGTTAGTCAGATTGAGTTCCAGATGCAGACAATGGCAAGAAGTTGGAGATGAATAGTCTCTTGGGATCATGAGGTCCTGTAAACAAGAAAAAAAGAAAGTCAATACATGAAAAGAAACTGAATGCTTACTTACCAATTACACAGTTGGAGAAGAATACACAGCCATTAAGAAAGAATTCCAGATGCAGACAACCACATACAGCTGGACATGGACAGACTCTTGGGATCATGAAGTCCTGTGAACAAGTGAGACAACGAAGAAAGTCAATACATGAAAAGAAGCTGAATTTATACATACCTGTTACAAAGTTGCAGATGAATACAAAGCCAGTAAGCCAGAGTTCCAGATTCAGTCAACCATATACAATTGATGTATAGTCTCTTGGGATCATGAGGTCCTGTAAACAAGACAAAGAAGAAAGTCAATACATGAAAAGTAACTATATTTATACTTACCTGTTACACTGTTGCAGATGAATACACAGTCAGTAAGAAAGAATTCCAGATGCAGACAACCACATACAGCTGGACATCGATAGCCTCTTAGGATCATGAGGTCCTGTAAACAAGACAAAGAAGAAAGTCAATACATGAAAAGAAACTGAATGCTTACTTACCTGTATCACAGTTGCAGATTAATTCACAGCCAATAAGATGAAAAATCCAGATGCAGACAACAGTAAACAGCTGGAGATGAATAGTCTCTTGGGATCATGAGGTCCTGTAAACAAGTAAGACAAAGAAGAAAGTCAATACATGAAAAGAAGCTGAATGTATACTTACCTGTTACACAGTTACAGATGAATACACAGCCATTAAGAAAGAATTCCAGATGCAGAAAACCACAAATAGCTGGACATGGACAGTCTCTTGGGATCATGAAGTCCTGTGAACAAGTAAGACAAAGAAGAAAATCAAAATATGAAAAGAAATGAAATGTATACTTACCTGTAACACAGTTGCAGATGAATAGAAAGTTAGTCAGATTGAGTTCCAGATGCAGACAATGGCAAGAAGTTGGAGATGAATAGTCTCTTGGGATCATGAGGTCCTGTAAACAAGAAAAAAAGAAAGTCAATACATGAAAAGAAACTGAATGCTTACTTACCAATTACACAGTTGGAGAAGAATACACAGCCATTAAGAAAGAATTCCAGATGCAGACAACCACATACAGCTGGACATGGACAGACTCTTGGGATCATGAAGTCCTGTGAACAAGTGAGACAACGAAGAAAGTCAATACATGAAAAGAAACTGAATGTATACTTACCTGTTACAAACTTGCAGATGAAAACAAAGCCAGTAAGAAAGAATTCCAGATGCAGACAACCACATCCAGCTGGACACAGATAGTCTCTTGGGATCATGAGGTCCTGTAAAGAAGACAAAGAAGAAAGTCAATATATGAAAAGAAACTGAATGTATACTTACCTGTTACACAGTTGCAGATGAATACACAGTCAGTAAGAAAGAATTTCAGATGCAGACAACAACATACAGCTGGAGATCGATAGCCTGTTGGGATCATGAGGTCCTGTAAACAAGACAAAAAGAAAGTCAATACATGAAAAGAAACTGAATATATACTTACCAGTTACACAGTTGCAGATGAAAACAAAGCCAGTAAGAAAGAGTTCCAGATGCAGACAACCACATACAGCTGGACAAGGACAGTCTCTTGGGATCATGAAGTCCTGTCAAGAAGTAAGACAAAGAAGAAAATCAAAACATGAAAAGAAACTGAATGTATACTTACCTGATACACAGTTGCAGATGAATACACAGTCAGTAAGAAAGAATTCCAGATGCAGACAACCACATACAGCTGGACATGGACAGTCTCTTGGGATCATGAAGTCCTGTGAACAAGTAAGAAAAAGAAGAAAGTCAAAACCTGAAAAGAAACTGAATGTATACTTACCTGTTGCACAGTTGCAGATGAATAGAAAGTCAGTCAGATTGAGTTCCAGATGCAGACAACGGCAAACACTTGGAGATCTATAGCCTCTTGGGATCATGAAGTCCTGTAAACAAGACAAAAAAAGTCAATACATGAAGAGAAACGGAATGTATAGTTACCTGTTACACAGTTGCAGATGAATACAAAGCCAGTAAGAAAGAATTCCAGATGCAGACAACCGCATACAGCTGGACATGGATAGTCTCTTGGGATCAGGAGGTCCTGTAAACAAGAGAAAGAAGAAAGTCAATACATTAAAAGAAAATGAATGTATACTTACCTGTTACACAGTTGCAGATGAATAGAAAGTCAGTCAGATTGAGATCCAGATGCAGACAACAGCAAACACTTGAAGATCGATAGCCTCTTGGGGTCATTAAGTCCTGTGAACAAGTAAGAAAAAGAAGAAAGTCAAAACATGAAAAGAAACTGAATGTATACTTACCTGTTGCACAGTTGCAGATGAATAGAAAGTCAGAAACGGAAGTCAAGAAACTTAAACGGAAGTCAAGAAACGGAATGTATGCTTACCTGTTACACAGTTGCAGTTGAAAAAAAGTCAGTAAGCCAGAGTTGCAGATTCAGACAACCATATTCAGTTGATGTATAGTCTCTTGGGATCACGAGGTCCTGTGAACAAGTAAGACAAAGAAGAAAGTCAATACATGAAAAGAAACGGTATGTATACTTACCAGTTGCACAGTTGCAGATGAATAAAAAGTCATTCAGATTGAGTTGCAGATGCAGACAACGGCAAACACTTGGAGATCTATAGCCTCTTGGGATCATGAAGTCCTGTGAACAAGTAAGACAAGAAAGAAAGTCAAAACATGAAAAGAAACTGAATGTTTACTTACCTGTAACACAGTTGCAGATGAATACACAGCCAATAAGACGAAAAATCCAGATGCAGTTGAATAGTCTCTTGGGATCACGAGGTCCTGTGAATAAGTAAGACAAAGAAGAAAGTCAATACATGAAAAGAAACGGAATGTATACTTAGCTATAACACAGTTGCAGATGAATACACAGCCAATAAAATGTAAAATCCAGATGCAGACAACGGCAAACAGCTGGAGATGAATAGTCTCTTGGGATCATGAGGTCCTGTAAACAAGACAAAAAAAAAGTCAATACATGAATAGAAACGGAATGTATACCTACCTGTTACCCAGTTGCAGATGAAAAGAAACGGAATGTATACTTACCTGTTACAAAGTTGCAGATGAATAGAAAGTCAGTCAGATTGAGTTCCAGATGCAGACAACGGCAAACACTTGGAGATCGATAGCCTCTTGGGTCATGAAGTCCTGTGAACAAGTAAGAAAAAGAAGAAAGTCAAAACATGAAAAGAAACTGAATGTATACTTACCTGTTGCACAGTTGCAGATGAATAGAAAGTCAGAAACGGAAGTCAAGAAACGGAATGTATACTTACCTGTTGCACAGTTGCAGATGAATAGAAAGTCAGTCAGATTGAGTTCCAGATGCAGACAACCACATACAGCTGGACATCGATAGCCTCTTGGGATCATGAAGTCCTGTAAACAAGACAAAAAGAAAGTCAATACATGAAAAGAAACTGAATGTATACTCACCTGTTAAACAGTTGCAGATGAAAAAAAAAAGCTAGTAAGCCAGAGTTCCAGATGCAGATAACCATATAGAGTTGATGCATAGTCTCTTGGGATCACGAGGTTCTGTGAACAAGTAAGACAAAGAAGAAAGTCAATACATGAAAAGAATCTGAATGCTTACTTACCGATTACACAGTTGCAGAAGAATAGAAAGTCAGTCAGATTGAGATCCAGATGCAGACAACGGCAAACACTTGGAGATCGATAGCCTCTTGGGATCATGAAGTCCTGTGAACAAGTAAGACAAAGAAGAAAATCAAAATATGAAAAGAAATGAAATGTATACTTACCTGTAACACAGTTGCAGATGAATAGAAAGTTAGTCAGATTGAGTTCCAGATGCAGACAATGGCAAGAAGTTGGAGATGAATAGTCTCTTGGGATCATGAGGTCCTGTAAACAAGAAAAAAAGAAAGTCAATACATGAAAAGAAACTGAATGCTTACTTACCAATTACACAGTTGGAGAAGAATACACAGCCATTAAGAAAGAATTCCAGATGCAGACAACCACATACAGCTGGACATGGACAGACTCTTGGGATCATGAAGTCCTGTGAACAAGTGAGACAACGAAGAAAGTCAATACATGAAAAGAAGCTGAATTTATACTTACCTGTTACAAAGTTGCAGATGAATACAAAGCCAGTAAGCCAGAGTTCCAGATTCAGTCAACCATATACAGTTGATGTATAGTCTCTTGGGATCATGAGGTCCTGTAAACAAGACAAAGAAGAAAGTCAATACATGAAAAGTAACTATATTTATACTTACCTGTTACACTGTTGCAGATGAATACACAGTCAGTAAGAAAGAATTCCAGATGCAGACAACCACATACAGCTGGACATCGATAGCCTCTTAGGATCATGAGGTCCTGTAAACAAGACAAAGAAGAAAGTCAATACATGAAAAGAAACTGAATGCTTACTTACCTGTATCACAGTTGCAGATTAATTCACAGCCAATAAGATGAAAAATCCAGATGCAGACAACAGCAAACAGCTGGAGATGAATAGTCTCTTGGGATCATGAGGTCCTGTAAACAAGTAAGACAAAGAAGAAAGTCAATACATGAAAAGAAGCTGAATGTATACTTACCTGTTACACAGTTACAGATGAATACACAGCCATTAAGAAAGAATTCCAGATGCAGAAAACCACAAATAGCTGGACATGGACAGTCTCTTGGGATCATGAAGTCCTGTGAACAAGTAAGACAAAGAAGAAATTCAATACATGAAAAGAAACTGAATGTATACTTACCTGTTACAAAGTTGCAGATGAAAACAAAGCCAGTAAGAAAGAATTCCAGATGCAGACAACCACATCCAGCTGGACACAGATAGTCTCTTGGGATCATGAGGTCCTGTAAAGAAGACAAAGAAGAAAGTCAATACATGAAAAGAAACTGAATATATACTTACCAGTTACACAGTTGCAGATGAATACACAGTCAGTAAGAAAGAATTTCAGATGCAGACAACAACATACAGCTAGAGATCGATAGCCTGTTGGGATCATGAGGTCCTGTAAACAAGACAAAAAGAAAGTCAATACATGAAAAGAAACTGAATATATACTTACCAGTTACACAGTTGCAGATGAAAACAAAGCCAGTAAGAAAGAGTTCCAGATGCAGACAACCACATACAGCTGGACAAGGACAGTCTCTTGGGATCATGAAGTCCTGTCAAGAAGTAAGACAAAGAAGAAAATCAAAACATGAAAAGAAACTGAATGTATACTTACCTGATACACAGTTGCAGATGAATACACAGTCAGTAAGAAAGAATTCCAGATGCAGACAACCACATACAGCTGGACATGGACAGTCTCTTGGGATCATGAAGTCCTGTGAACAAGTAAGAAAAAGAAGAAAGTCAAAACATGAAAAGAAACTGAATGTATACTTACCTGTTGCACAGTTGCAGATGAATAGAAAGTCAGAAACGGAAGTCAAGAAACGGAAACGGAAGTCAAGAAACGGAATGTATACTTACCTGTTGCACAGTTGCAGATGAATAGAAAGTCAGTCAGATTGAGTTCCAGATGCAGACAACGGCAAACACTTGGAGATCTATAGCCTCTTGGGATCATGAAGTCCTGTAAACAAGACAAAAAAAGTCAATACATGAAGAGAAACGGAATGTATAGTTACCTGTTACACAGTTGCAGATGAATACAAAGCCAGTAAGAAAGAATTCCAGATGCAGACAACCGCATACAGCTGGACATGGATAGTCTCTTGGGATCAGGAGGTCCTGTAAACAAGAGAAAGAAGAAAGTCAATACATTAAAAGAAAATGAATGTATACTTACCTGTTACACAGTTGCAGATGAATAGAAAGTCAGTCAGATTGAGATCCAGATGCAGACAACAGCAAACACTTGAAGATCGATAGCCTCTTGGGGTCATTAAGTCCTGTGAACAAGTAAGAAAAAGAAGAAAGTCAAAACATGAAAAGAAACTGAATGTATACTTACCTGTTGCACAGTTGCAGATGAATAGAAAGTCAGAAACGGAAGTCAAGAAACTTAAACGGAAGTCAAGAAACGGAATGTATGCTTACCTGTTACACAGTTGCAGTTGAAAAAAAGTCAGTAAGCCAGAGTTGCAGATTCAGACAACCATATTCAGTTGATGTATAGTCTCTTGGGATCACGAGGTCCTGTGAACAAGTAAGACAAAGAAGAAAGTCAATACATGAAAAGAAACTGAATGTATACTTACCTGTTACACAGTTGCAGTTAAATAGAAAGTCAGTCAGGTTGAGTTCCAGATGCAGACAAAGGCAAACACTTGGAGATCGATAGCCTCTTGGGATCATGAAGTCCTGTGAAGAAGTAAGACAAAGAAGAAAGTCAATACATGAAAAAAAACTGAATGTATACTTACCTGTAACACAGTTGCAGATGAATACACAGCCAATAAGACGAAAAATCCAGATGCAGATGAATAGTCTCTTGGGATCACGAGGTCCTGTGAACAAATAAGACAAAGAAGAAAGTCAATACATGAAAAGAAACTGAATGTATACTTACCTGTTACACAGTTGCAGTTGAATAGAAAGTCAGTCAGATTGAGTTCCAGATGCAGACAAAGGCAAACACTTGGAGATCGATAGCCTCTTGGGATCATGAGGTCCTGTAAACAAGAAAGACAAAGAAGAAAGTCAATACATGAAAAGAAACTGAATGTATACTTACCTGTTACACAGTTGCAGATGAAAACAAAGCCAGTAAGAAAGAATTCCAGATGCAGACAAACACATCCAGCTGGACATGAATAGTCTCTTGGGATCATTTAGTCCTGTCAACAAGTAAGACAAAGAAGAAAATCAAAATATGAAAAGAAACTGAATGTATACTTACCTATTGCACAGTTGCAGATTAATACAAAGCCAATAAGATAAAAAATCCAGATGCAGACAACAGCAAACAGCTGGAGATGAATAGTCTCTTGGGATCATGAGGTCCTGTAAACAAGTAAGACAAAGAAGAAAGTCAATACATGAAAAGAAGCTGAATGTATACTTACCTGTTACACAGTTACAGATGAATACACAGCCATTAAGAAAGAATTCCAGATGCAGAAAACCACAAATAGCTGGACATGGACAGTCTCTTGGGATCATGAAGTCCTGTGAACAAGTAAGACAAAGAAGAAATTCAATACATGAAAAGAAACTGAATGTATACTTACCTGTTACAAAGTTGCAGATGAAAACAAAGCCAGTAAGAAAGAATTCCAGATGCAGACAACCACATCCAGCTGGACACAGATAGTCTCTTGGGATCATGAGGTCCTGTAAAGAAGACAAAGAAGAAAGTCAATATATGAAAAGAAACTGAATGTATACTTACCTGTTACACAGTTGCAGATGAATACACAGTCAGTAAGAAAGAATTTCAGATGCAGACAACAACATACAGCTGGAGATCGATAGCCTGTTGGGATCATGAGGTCCTGTAAACAAGACAAAAAGAAAGTCAATACATGAAAAGAAACTGAATATATACTTACCAGTTACACAGTTGCACATGAAAACAAAGCCAGTAAGAAAGAGTTCCAGATGCAGACAACCACATACAGCTGGACAAGGACAGTCTCTTGGGATCATGAAGTCCTGTCAAGAAGTAAGACAAAGAAGAAAATCAAAACATGAAAAGAAACTGAATGTATACTTACCTGATACACAGTTGCAGATGAATACACAGTCAGTAAGAAAGAATTCCAGATGCAGACAACCACATACAGCTGGACATGGACAGTCTCTTGGGATCATGAAGTCCTGTGAACAAGTAAGAAAAAGAAGAAAGTCAAAACATGAAAAGAAACTGAATGTATACTTACCTGTTGCTCAGTTGCAGATGAATAGAAAGTCAGAAACGGAAGTCAAGAAACGGAAACGGAAGTCAAGAAACGGAATGTATACTTACCTGTTGCACAGTTGCAGATGAATAGAAAGTCAGTCAGATTGAGTTCCAGATGCAGACAACGGCAAACACTTGGAGATCTATAGCCTCTTGGGATCATGAAGTCCTGTAAACAAGACAAAAAAAGTCAATACATGAAGAGAAACGGAATGTATAGTTACCTGTTACACAGTTGCAGATGAATACAAAGCCAGTAAGAAAGAATTCCAGATGCAGACAACCGCATACAGCTGGACATGGATAGTCTCTTGGGATCAGGAGGTCCTGTAAACAAGAGAAAGAAGAAAGTCAATACATTAAAAGAAAATGAATGTATACTTACCTGTTACACAGTTGCAGATGAATAGAAAGTCAGTCAGATTGAGATCCAGATGCAGACAACAGCAAACACTTGAAGATCGATAGCCTCTTGGGGTCATTAAGTCCTGTGAACAAGTAAGAAAAAGAAGAAAGTCAAAACATGAAAAGAAACTGAATGTATACTTACCTGTTGCACAGTTGCAGATGAATAGAAAGTCAGAAACGGAAGTCAAGAAACTTAAACGGAAGTCAAGAAACGGAATGTATGCTTACCTGTTACACAGTTGCAGTTGAAAAAAAGTCAGTAAGCCAGAGTTGCAGATTCAGACAACCATATTCAGTTGATGTATAGTCTCTTGGGATCACGAGGTCCTGTGAACAAGTAAGACAAAGAAGAAAGTCAATACATGAAAAGAAACTGAATGTATACTTACCTGTTACACAGTTGCAGTTGAATAGAAAGTCAGTCAGGTTGAGTTCCAGATGCAGACAAAGGCAAACACTTGGAGATCGATAGCCTCTTGGGATCATGAAGTCCTGTGAAGAAGTAAGACAAAGAAGAAAGTCAATACATGAAAAAAAACTGAATGTATACTTACCTGTAACACAGTTGCAGATGAATACACAGCCAATAAGACGAAAAATCCAGATGCAGATGAATAGTCTCTTGGGATCACGAGGTCCTGTGAACAAATAAGACAAAGAAGAAAGTCAATACATGAAAAGAAACTGAATGTATACTTACCTGTTACACAGTTGCAGTTGAATAGAAAGTCAGTCAGATTGAGTTGCAGATGCAGACAAAGGCAAACACTTGGAGATCGATAGCCTCTTGGGATCATGAGGTCCTGTAAACAAGAAAGACAAAGAAGAAAGTCAATACATGAAAAGAAACTGAATGTATACTTACCTATTGCACAGTTGCAGATGAAAACAAAGCCAGTAAGAAAGAATTCCAGATGCAGACAAACACATCCAGCTGGACATGAATAGTCTCTTGGGATCATGAAGTCCTGTCAACAAGTAAGACAAAGAAGAAAATCAAAATATGAAAAGAAACTGAATGTATACTTACCTATTGCACAGTTGCAGATTAATACAAAGCCAATAAGATAAAAAATCCAGATGCAGACAACAGCAAACAGCTGGAGATGAATACTCTCTTGAGATCATGAGGTCCTTTAAACAAGATAAAAAGAAAGTCAATACATGAAAAGACACTGAATGTATACTTACCTGTTACACAGTTGCAGATGAATACAAAGCCAATAAGACGAAAAATCCAGATGCAGATGATTAGTCTCTTGGGATAATGAGGTCCTGTAAACAAGACAAAGAAGAAAGTCAATACATGAAAAGAAACTGAATGTATACTTACCTGTTACACAGTTGCAGATGAAAAAAAGCCAGTAAGCCAGAGTTCCAGATTCAGACAACCATATACAGTTGATGTATAGTCTCTTGGGATCACGAGGTCCTGTGAACAAGTAAGACAAAGAAGAGTCAATACATGAAAAGAAACGGAATGATTACTTACCGATTAAACAGTTGCAGATGAAAACACAGCCAATAAAACGTAAAATCCAGATGCAGACAACGGCAAACAGCTGGAGATGAATAGTCTCTTGGGATCATGAGGTCCTGTAAACAAGACAAAAAAAAGTCAATACATGAAAAGAAACTGAATGTATACTTACCTGTTACACAGTTGCAGATGAATACACAGTCAGTAAGAAAGAATTCAAGATGCAGACAACCACATACAGCTGGAGATCGATAGCCTCTTGGGATCATGAAGTCCTGTAAATAAGACAAAAAGAAAGTCAATACATGAAAAGAAACTGAATGTATACTTACCTGTTACACAGTTGCAGATGAAAAGAAACGGAATGTATACTTACCTGTTACACAGATGCAGATGAATACACAGTCAGTAAGAAAGAATTCCAGATGCAGACAACCACATAAAGCTAGACATGGATAGTCTCTTTGGATCATGAAGTCTTGTGAACAAGTAAGACAAAGAAGAAAATCAAAATATAAAAACAAACTGAATATGTACTTACCTGTAACACAGTTGCAGATTAATACACAGCCAATAAGATGAAAAATCCAGATGCAGACAACAGCAAACAGCTGGAGATGAATAGTCTCTTGGGATCATGAGGTCGTGTAAACAAGTATGACAAAGAAGAAAGTCAATACATGAAAAGAAACTGAATGCTTACTTACCGATTACACAGTTGCAGATGAAAAAAATAAAGCCAGTAAGCAAGAGTTCCAGAATCAGACAACCATATACAGTTGATTTATAGTCTCTTGGGATCACGAGGTACTGTGAACAAGTAAGACAAAGAAGAAAATCAAAATATGAAAAGAAACTGAATGTATACTTACCTATTGCACAGTTGCAGATTAATACAAAGCCAATAAGATAAAAAATCCAGATGCAGACAACAGCAAACAGCTGGAGATGAATACTCTCTTGAGATCATGAGGTCCTTTAAACAAGATAAAAAGAAAGTCAATACATGAAAAGACACTGAATGTATACTTACCTGTTACACAGTTGCAGATGAATACAAAGCCAATAAGACGAAAAATCCAGATGCAGATGATTAGTCTCTTGGGATAATGAGGTCCTGTAAACAAGACAAAGAAGAAAGTCAATACATGAAAAGAAACTGAATGTATACTTACCTGTTACACAGTTGCAGATGAAAAAAAGCCAGTAAGCCAGAGTTCCAGATTCAGACAACCATATACAGTTGATGTATAGTCTCTTGGGATCACGAGGTCCTGTGAACAAGTAAGACAAAGAAGAGTCAATACATGAAAAGAAACGGAATGATTACTTACCGATTAAACAGTTGCAGATGAAAACACAGCCAATAAAACGTAAAATCCAGATGCAGACAACGGCAAACAGCTGGAGATGAATAGTCTCTTGGGATCATGAGGTCCTGTAAACAAGACAAAAAAAAGTCAATACATGAAAAGAAACTGAATGTATACTTACCTGTTACACAGTTGCAGATGAATACACAGTCAGTAAGAAAGAATTCAAGATGCAGACAACCACATACAGCTGGAGATCGATAGCCTCTTGGGATCATGAAGTCCTGTAAATAAGACAAAAAGAAAGTCAATACATGAAAAGAAACTGAATGTATACTTACCTGTTACACAGTTGCAGATGAAAAGAAACGGAATGTATACTTACCTGTTACACAGATGCAGATGAATACACAGTCAGTAAGAAAGAATTCCAGATGCAGACAACCACATAAAGCTAGACATGGATAGTCTCTTTGGATCATGAAGTCTTGTGAACAAGTAAGACAAAGAAGAAAATCAAAATATAAAAACAAACTGAATATGTACTTACCTGTAACACAGTTGCAGATTAATACACAGCCAATAAGATGAAAAATCCAGATGCAGACAACAGCAAACAGCTGGAGATGAATAGTCTCTTGGGATCATGAGGTCGTGTAAACAAGTATGACAAAGAAGAAAGTCAATACATGAAAAGAAACTGAATGCTTACTTACCGATTACACAGTTGCAGATGAAAAAAATAAAGCCAGTAAGCAAGAGTTCCAGAATCAGACAACCATATACAGTTGATTTATAGTCTCTTGGGATCACGAGGTACTGTGAACAAGTAAGACAAAGAAGAAAGTCAATACATGAAAAGAAGCTGAATGTATACTGACCTGTTACACAGTTGTAGATGAATACACAGCCATTAAGAAAGAATTCCAGATGCAGAAAACCACAAATAGCTGGACATGGACAGTCTCTTGGGATCATGAAGTCCTGTGAACAAGTGAGACAACGAAGAAAGTCAATACATGAAAAGAAACTGAATGTATACTTACCTGTTACACAGTTGCAGATGAGTACACAGTCAGTAAGAAAGAATTCCAGATGCAGACAACATACAGCTGGACATGGACAGACTCTTGGGATCATGAAGTCCTGTGAACAAGTAAGACAAAGAAGAAATTCAATACATAAAAAGAAAATGAATGTATACTTACCTGTTACAAAGTTGCAGATAAAAACAAAGCCAGTAAGAAAGAATTCCAGATGCAGACAACCACATCCAGCTGGACACAGATAGTCTCTTGGGATCATGAGGTCCTGTAAAGAAGACAAAGAAGAAAGTCAATATATGAAAAGAAACTGAATATATACTTACCTACTACACAGTTGCAGATGAATACAAAGCCAGTAAGAAAGAATTCCAGATGCAGACAACCACATACAGCTGGACATGGATAGTCTCTTGGGATCAGGAGGTCCTGTAAACAAGAGAAAGAAGAAAGTCAATACATGAAAAGAAAATGAATGTATGCTTACCTGTTACACAGTTGCAGATGAATAGAAAGTTAGTCCGATTGAGTTCCAGATGCAGACAACGGCAAACACTTGGAGATCGATAGCCTCTTGGGGTCATGAAGTCCTGTGAACAAGTAAGAAAAAGAAGAAAGTCAAAACATGAAAAGAAACTGAATGTATACTTACCTATTGCACAGTTGCAGATGAATAGAAAGTCAGAAACGGAAGTCAAGAAACGGAAACGGAAGTCAAGAAACGGAATGTATACTTACCTGTTACACAGTTGCAGTTGAAAAAAAGCCAGTAAGCCAGAGTTGCAGATTCAGACAACCATATTCAGTTGATGTATAGTCTCTTGGGATCACGAGGTCCTGTGAACAAGTAAGACAAAGAAGAAAGTCAATACATGAATAGAAACGGAATGTATACTTACCTGTTACACAGTTGCAGATGAATACACAGCCAGTAAGAAAGAGTTCCAGATGCAGACAACCACATATAGCTGGACAAGGACAGTCTCTTTGGATCATGAAGTCCTGTGAACAAGTAAGACAAAAAAAGAAAGTCAATACATGAAAAGAAACTGAATGTATACTTACCTGTTACACAGTTGCAGATGAATGCACAGTCAGTAAGAAAGAATTCCAGATGCAGACAACCACATACAGCTGGACATCGATAGCCTCTTGGGATCATGAAGTCCTGCAAACAATACAAAAAGAAAGTCAATACATGAAAAGAAATTGAATGTATACTTACCTGTTACACAGTTGCAGATGAATATAAAGTAGATTGAGTTCCAGATGCAGACAACGGCAAGTACTTGGAGATCGATAGCCTCTTGGGATCATGAAGTCCTGTGAACAAGTAAGACAAAGAAGAAAATCAAAACATGAAAAGAAACTGAGTGTATACTTACCTGTTACACAGTTGCAGATGAAAAGAAACGGAATGTATACTTACCTGTTACACAGTTGCAGATGAATACACAGCCAATAAGACGTAAAATCCAGATGCAGACAACGGCAAACAGCTGGAGATGAATAGTCTCTTGGGATCATGAGGTTCTGTAAATAAGACAAAAAAAAAAAAAGTCAATACATGAATAGAAACGGAATGTATACTTACCTGTTACACAGTTGCAGATGAAAAAAAGCCAGTAAGCCAGAGTTCCAGATACAGACAACCATATACAGTTGATGTATAGTCTCTTGGGATCACGAGGTCCTGTCAACAAGTAAGACAAAGAAGAAAGATAATACATGAAACGAAACTGAATGCTTACTTACCTTTTACAAACTTGCAGATGAATACAAATCCAGTAAGAAAGAATTCCAGATGCAGACAATCACATCCAGCTGGACATGGATAGTCTCTTTGGATCATGAAATCTTGTGAACAAGTAAGACAAAAAAGAAAATCAAAACATGAAAAGAAACTGAATGTATACTTACCTCTTGCACAGTTGCAGATGAATAGAAAGTCAGTAAGATTGAGTTCCATATGCAGACAACCACATACAGCTAGACATGGATAGTCTCTTTGGATCATGAAATCTTGTGAACAAGTAAGACAAAAAAGAAAATCAAAACATGAAAAGAAACTGAATGTATACTTACCTCTTGCACAGTTGCAGATGAATAGAAAGTCAGTCAAATTGAGATCCAGATGCCGACAACGGCAAACACTTGGAGATCGATAGCCTCTTGGGATCATGAAGTCCTGTCAAGAAGTAAGAAAAAGAAGAAAGTCAATACATGAAAAGAAACTGAATGTATACTTACCTGTTACACAGTTGCAGATGAATACACAGTCAGTAAGAAAGAATTCCAGATGCAGACAACCACATACAGCTAGACATGGATAGTCTCTTTGGATCATGAAATCTTGTGAACAAGTAAGACAAAGAAGAAAATCAAAACATGAAAAGAAACTGAATGTATACTTACCTGATACACAGTTGCAGATGAAAAGAAACGGAATGTATACTTACCTGTTACACAGTTGCAGATGAATACACAGTCAGCAGGAAAGAATTTCAGATGCAGACAACAACATACAGCTGGAGATCGATAGCCTGTTGGGATCATGAGGTCCTGTAAACAAGACAAAAAGAAAGTCAATACATGAAAAGAAACTGAATGTATACTTACCTATAACACAGTTGCAGATGAATACACAGCCAATAAAACGTAAAATCCAGATTGCAGACAACGGCAAACAGCTGGAGATGAATAGTCTCTTGGGATCATGAGGTCCTGTGAACAAGTAAGACAAAGAAAAAAGTCAATACATGAAAAGAAACTGAATGTATACTTACATGTTACAAAGTTGCAGATGAATGCATCTGTAATTCTTTCTTACTGGATTTGTAGACAACCACATCCACCTGGACAGGGATAGTCTCTTGGGATCATGAGGTCCTGTAAACAAGACAAAAAAAAGTCAATACATGAATAGAAACGGAATGTATACTTACCTGTTACACAGTTGCAGATGAATAGAAAGTCAGTCAGATTGAGATCCAGATGCAGACAACGGCAAACAGCTGGAGATGAATAGTCTCTTGGGATCATGAAATCTTGTGAACAAGTAAGACAAAGAAGAAAATCAAAATATAAAAAGAAACTGAATGTATACTTACGTGTAACACAGTTGCAGATGAATACACAGCCAATAAGACGAAAAATTCAGATGCAGTTGAAAAGTCTCTTGGGATCACGAGGTCCTGTGAACAAGTAAGACAAAGAAGAAAGTCAATACATGAAAAGAAACGGCATGCTTACTTACCGATTACACAGTTGCAGATGAAAACACAGCCAATAAGACGTAAAATCCAGATGCAGACAACGGCAAACAGCTGGAGATGAATAGTCTCTTGGGATCATGAGGTTCTGTAAATAAGACAAAAAAAAAAAAAGTCAATACATGAATAGAAACGGAATGTATACTTACCTGTTACACAGTTGCAGATGAAAAAAAGCCAGTAAGCCAGAGTTCCAGATACAGACAACCATATACAGTTGATGTATAGTCTCTTGGGATCACGAGGTCCTGTAAACAAGATAAAAAGAAAGTCAATACATGAAAAGAAACTGAATGTATACTTACCTGTTACACTGTTGCAGATGAATACAAAGCCAATAAGATGAAAAATCCAGATGCAGATGAATATTCTCTTGGGATCACGAGGTCCTGTGAACAAGTAAGACAAAGAAGAAAGATAATACATGAAACGAAACTGAATGCTTACTTACCTTTTACAAACTTGCAGATGAATACAAATCCAGTAAGAAAGAATTCCAGATGCAGACAATCACATCCAGCTGGACATGGATAGTCTCTTTGGATCATGAAATCTTGTGAACAAGTAAGACAAAAAAGAAAATCAAAACATGAAAAGAAACTGAATGTATACTTACCTCTTGCACAGTTGCAGATGAATAGAAAGTCAGTCAAATTGAGATCCAGATGCCGACAACGGCAAACACTTGGAGATCGATAGCCTCTTGGGATCATGAAGTCCTGTCAAGAAGTAAGAAAAAGAAGAAAATCAAAACATGAAAAGAAACTGAATGTATACTTACCTCTTGCACAGTTGCAGATGAATAGAAAGTCAGTAAGATTGAGTTCCATATGCAGACAACCACATACAGCTAGACATGGATAGTCTCTTTGGATCATGAAATCTTGTGAACAAGTAAGACAAAAAAGAAAATCAAAACATGAAAAGAAACTGAATGTATACTTACCTCTTGCACAGTTGCAGATGAATAGAAAGTCAGTCAAATTGAGATCCAGATGCCGACAACGGCAAACACTTGGAGATCGATAGCCTCTTGGGATCATGAAGTCCTGTCAAGAAGTAAGAAAAAGAAGAAAGTCAATACATGAAAAGAAACTGAATGTATACTTACCTGTTACACAGTTGCAGATGAATACACAGTCAGTAAGAAAGAATTCCAGATGCAGACAACCACATACAGCTAGACATGGATAGTCTCTTTGGATCATGAAATCTTGTGAACAAGTAAGACAAAGAAGAAAGTCAATACATGAATAGAAACGGAATGTATACTTACCTGTTACACAGTTGCAGATGAATACACAGCCAGTAAGAAAGAGTTCCAGATGCAGACAACCACATATAGCTGGACAAGGACAGTCTCTTTGGATCATGAAGTCCTGTGAACAAGTAAGACAAAAAAAGAAAGTCAATACATGAAAAGAAACTGAATGTATACTTACCTGTTACACAGTTGCAGATGAATGCACAGTCAGTAAGAAAGAATTCCAGATGCAGACAACCACATACAGCTGGACATCGATAGCCTCTTGGGATCATGAAGTCCTGCAAACAATACAAAAAGAAAGTCAATACATGAAAAGAAATTGAATGTATACTTACCTGTTACACAGTTGCAGATGAATATAAAGTAGATTGAGTTCCAGATGCAGACAACGGCAAGTACTTGGAGATCGATAGCCTCTTGGGATCATGAAGTCCTGTGAACAAGTAAGACAAAGAAGAAAATCAAAACATGAAAAGAAACTGAGTGTATACTTACCTGTTACACAGTTGCAGATGAAAAGAAACGGAATGTATACTTACCTGTTACACAGTTGCAGATGAATACACAGCCAATAAGACGTAAAATCCAGATGCAGACAACGGCAAACAGCTGGAGATGAATAGTCTCTTGGGATCATGAGGTTCTGTAAATAAGACAAAAAAAAAAAAAGTCAATACATGAATAGAAACGGAATGTATACTTACCTGTTACACAGTTGCAGATGAAAAAAAGCCAGTAAGCCAGAGTTCCAGATACAGACAACCATATACAGTTGATGTATAGTCTCTTGGGATCACGAGGTCCTGTCAACAAGTAAGACAAAGAAGAAAGATAATACATGAAACGAAACTGAATGCTTACTTACCTTTTACAAACTTGCAGATGAATACAAATCCAGTAAGAAAGAATTCCAGATGCAGACAATCACATCCAGCTGGACATGGATAGTCTCTTTGGATCATGAAATCTTGTGAACAAGTAAGACAAAAAAGAAAATCAAAACATGAAAAGAAACTGAATGTATACTTACCTCTTGCACAGTTGCAGATGAATAGAAAGTCAGTAAGATTGAGTTCCATATGCAGACAACCACATACAGCTAGACATGGATAGTCTCTTTGGATCATGAAATCTTGTGAACAAGTAAGACAAAAAAGAAAATCAAAACATGAAAAGAAACTGAATGTATACTTACCTCTTGCACAGTTGCAGATGAATAGAAAGTCAGTCAAATTGAGATCCAGATGCCGACAACGGCAAACACTTGGAGATCGATAGCCTCTTGGGATCATGAAGTCCTGTCAAGAAGTAAGAAAAAGAAGAAAGTCAATACATGAAAAGAAACTGAATGTATACTTACCTGTTACACAGTTGCAGATGAATACACAGTCAGTAAGAAAGAATTCCAGATGCAGACAACCACATACAGCTAGACATGGATAGTCTCTTTGGATCATGAAATCTTGTGAACAAGTAAGACAAAGAAGAAAATCAAAACATGAAAAGAAACTGAATGTATACTTACCTGATACACAGTTGCAGATGAAAAGAAACGGAATGTATACTTACCTGTTACACAGTTGCAGATGAATACACAGTCAGCAGGAAAGAATTTCAGATGCAGACAACAACATACAGCTGGAGATTGATAGCCTGTTGGGATCATGAGGTCCTGTAAACAAGACAAAAAGAAAGTCAATACATGAAAAGAAACTGAATGTATACTTACCTATAACACAGTTGCAGATGAATACACAGCCAATAAAACGTAAAATCCAGATTGCAGACAACGGCAAACAGCTGGAGATGAATAGTCTCTTGGGATCATGAGGTCCTGTGAACAAGTAAGACAAAGAAAAAAGTCAATACATGAAAAGAAACTGAATGTATACTTACATGTTACAAAGTTGCAGATGAATGCATCTGTAATTCTTTCTTACTGGATTTGTAGACAACCACATCCACCTGGACAGGGATAGTCTCTTGGGATCATGAGGTCCTGTAAACAAGACAAAAAAAAGTCAATACATGAATAGAAACGGAATGTATACTTACCTGTTACACAGTTGCAGATGAATAGAAAGTCAGTCAGATTGAGATCCAGATGCAGACAACGGCAAACAGCTGGAGATGAATAGTCTCTTGGGATCATGAAATCTTGTGAACAAGTAAGACAAAGAAGAAAATCAAAATATAAAAAGAAACTGAATGTATACTTACGTGTAACACAGTTGCAGATGAATACACAGCCAATAAGACGAAAAATTCAGATGCAGTTGAAAAGTCTCTTGGGATCACGAGGTCCTGTTAACAAGTAAGACAAAGAAGAAAGTCAATACATGAAAAGAAACGGCATGCTTACTTACCGATTACACAGTTGCAGATGAAAACACAGCCAATAAGACGTAAAATCCAGATGCAGACAACGGCAAACAGCTGGAGATGAATAGTCTCTTGGGATCATGAGGTTCTGTAAATAAGACAAAAAAAAAAAAAGTCAATACATGAATAGAAACGGAATGTATACTTACCTGTTACACAGTTGCAGATGAAAAAAAGCCAGTAAGCCAGAGTTCCAGATACAGACAACCATATACAGTTGATGTATAGTCTCTTGGGATCACGAGGTCCTGTAAACAAGATAAAAAGAAAGTCAATACATGAAAAGAAACTGAATGTATACTTACCTGTTACACTGTTGCAGATGAATACAAAGCCAATAAGATGAAAAATCCAGATGCAGATGAATATTCTCTTGGGATCACGAGGTCCTGTGAACAAGTAAGACAAAGAAGAAAGATAATACATGAAACGAAACTGAATGCTTACTTACCTTTTACAAACTTGCAGATGAATACAAATCCAGTAAGAAAGAATTCCAGATGCAGACAATCACATCCAGCTGGACATGGATAGTCTCTTTGGATCATGAAATCTTGTGAACAAGTAAGACAAAAAAGAAAATCAAAACATGAAAAGAAACTGAATGTATACTTACCTCTTGCACAGTTGCAGATGAATAGAAAGTCAGTAAGATTGAGTTCCATATGCAGACAACCACATACAGCTAGACATGGATAGTCTCTTTGGATCATGAAATCTTGTGAACAAGTAAGACAAAAAAGAAAATCAAAACATGAAAAGAAACTGAATGTATACTTACCTCTTGCACAGTTGCAGATGAATAGAAAGTCAGTCAAATTGAGATCCAGATGCCGACAACGGCAAACACTTGGAGATCGATAGCCTCTTGGGATCATGAAGTCCTGTCAAGAAGTAAGAAAAAGAAGAAAGTCAATACATGAAAAGAAACTGAATGTATACTTACCTGTTACACAGTTGCAGATGAATACACAGTCAGTAAGAAAGAATTCCAGATGCAGACAACCACATACAGCTAGACATGGATAGTCTCTTTGGATCATGAAATCTTGTGAACAAGTAAGACAAAGAAGAAAATCAAAACATGAAAAGAAACTGAATGTATACTTACCTGATACACAGTTGCAGATGAAAAGAAACGGAATGTATACTTACCTGTTACACAGTTGCAGATGAATACACAGTCAGCAAGAAAGAATTTCAGATGCAGACAACAACATACAGCTGGAGATCGATAGCCTGTTGGGATCATGAGGTCCTGTAAACAAGACAAAAAGAAAGTCAATACATGAAAAGAAACTGAATGTATACTTACCTATAACACAGTTGCAGATGAATACACAGCCAATAAAATGTAAAATCCAGATTGCAGACAACGGCAAACAGCTGGAGATGAATAGTCTCTTGGGATCATGAGGTCCTGTGAACAAGTAAGACAAAGAAAAAAGTCAATACATGAAAAGAAACTGAATGTATACTTACATGTTACAAAGTTGCAGATGAATGCATCTGTAATTCTTTCTTACTGGATTTGTAGACAACCACATCCACCTGGACAGGGATAGTCTCTTGGGATCATGAGGTCCTGTAAACAAGACAAAGAAAAAAGTCAATACATGAAAAGAAACTGAATGTATACTTACCTGTTACACAGTTGCAGATGAATAGAAAGTCAGTAAGAAAGAATTCCAGATGCAGACAACCACATCCAGCTGGACATGGATAGTCTCTTGGGATCATGAGGTCATGTAAACAAGACAAAGAAGAAAGTCAATACATGACAAGAAACTGAATGTACACTTACCTGTTACACAGTTGCAGATGAATAGAAAGTCAGTCACATTGAGTTCCAGATGCAGACAACGGCAAACACTTGGAGATCTATAGCCTCTTGGGGTCATGAAGTCCTGTGAACAAGTAAGAAAAAGAAGAAAGTCAAAACATGAAAAGAAACTGAATGTATACTTACCTGTTGCACAGTTGCAGATGAATAGAAATTCAGTCACATTGAGTTCCAGATGCAGACAACGGCAAACACTTGGAGATCTATAGCCTCTTGGGATCATGAAGTCCTGTCAACAAGTAAGACAAAGAAGAAAGTCAATACATGAAATGAAACTGAATGTATACTTACCTGTTACACAGTTGCAGATGAATACACAGCCATTAAGAAAGAATTCCAGATGCAGACAACCACAAATAGCTGGACATGGACAGTCTCTTGGGATCATGAGGTCCTGTAAACAAGACAAAGAAGAAAGTCAATACATGAAAAGAAACTGAATGTATACTTACCTGTTACACAGTTGCAGATGAATAGAAAGTCAGTCAGATTGAGTTCCAGATGCAGACAACGGCAAACACTTGGAGATTGATAGCCTCTTGGGGTCATGAAGTCCTGTGAACAAGTAAGAAAAAGAAGAAAATAAAAATATGAAAAGAAATTGAATGTATACTTACCTATAACACAGTTGCAGATGAATACACAGCCAATAAAACGTAAAATCCAGATGCAGTCAACGGCAAACAGCTGGAGATGAATAGTCTCTTGGGATCATGAGGTCCTGTAAACAAGACAAAAAAAAGTCAATACATTAAGAGAAACGGAATGTATACTTACCTGTTACACAGTTGCAGATGAAAACAAAGCCAGTAAGAAAGAATTCCAGATGCAGACAACCACATACAGCTGGACATCGATAGCCTCTTGGGATCATGAAGTCCTGTAAACAAGACAAAAAGAAAGTCAATACATGAAAAGAAACTGAATGTATACTTTCCTGTTACACAGTTGCAGATGAATACACAGTCAGTCAGATTGAGTTCCAGATGTAGACAACGGCAAACACTTGGAGATCGATAGCCTCTTGGGGTCATGAAGTCCTGTGAACAAGTAAGACAAAGTAGAAAGTCAATACATGAAAACAAACTGAATGTTTACTTACCTGTTACACAGTTGCAGATGAATACACAGTCAGAAAGAAAGAATTCCATTTGCAGACAACCACATCCAGCTGGACACAGACAGTCTCTTGGGATCATGAAGTCCTGTGAACAAGTAAGACAAAGAAGAAAGTCAATACATGAAAAGAAACTGAGTGTATACTTACCTGTTACACAGTTGCAGATGAAAAGAAACAGAATGTATACTTACCTGTTACACAGTTGCAGATGAATACACAGTCAGTAAGAAAGAATTCCAGACGCAGACAACCACATACAGCTGGACATGGACAGACTCTTCGGATCATGAAGTCCTGTGAAAAAGTAAGACAAAGAAGAAAGTCAATACATGAAAAGAAACTGAATGTATACTTACCTGTTACACAGTTGCAGATGAATACACAGCCAATAACACGAAAAATCCAGGTGCAGTTGAATAGTCTCTTGGCATGATGAGGTCCTGTAAACAAGACAAAGAAGAAAGTCAATACATGAAAAGAAACTGAATGTATACGTACCTGTTACACAGTTGCAGATGAATAGAAAGTCAGTTAGATTGAGTTCCAGATGCAGACAACGGCAAACACTTGGAGATCGATAGCCTCTTGGCATCATGAAGTCCTGTCAACAAGTAAGACAAAAAAGAAAATCAAAATATGAAAAGAATCTGAATGTTTACTTACCTGTAACACAGTTGCAGATGAATACAAAGCCAATAAGACGAAAAATCCAGATGCAGATGAATAGTCTCTTGGCATAATGAGGTCCTGTAAACAAGACAAAGAAGAAAGTCAATACATGAAAAGAAACTGAATGCTTACTTACCTACTACACAGTTGCAGATGAATAGAAAGTCAGTCAGATTGAGATCCAGACGCAGACAACGGCAAACACTTTGTCTTACTTGTTGACAGGACTTCATGATCCCAAGAGGCTATCGATCTCAAAGTGTTTGCCGTTGTCTGCGTCTGGATCTCAATCTGACTGACTTTCTATTCATCTGCAACTGTGTAACAGGTAAGTAAGCATTCAGTTTCTTTTCATATTTTGATTTTCTTCTTTGTCTTACTTGTTGACAGGACTTCATGATCCCAAGAGGCTATCGATCTCAAAGAAGAAAATCAAAATATGAAAAGAAACTGAATGTATACTTACCTGTTACACAGTTGCAGATGAATACACAGCCATTAAGAAAGAATTCCAGATGCAGATGAAGAGCAAGTTAGTTGATTGAGAAACATCCAACTAAGAAAAACGCATTTTTAGCTAAACAAAAAAACAAAACACTTTTCGGTTGAGAGTCATATCTCATATGAAGACATATTAGAAAAGCCTATTATCTTTTGAAAATAACAAAATCTGACATGTGTGACTGTCATTGTAAGGCCAAGTAGGAAGGCATTAAGAATCAGTCCAAAAAATAATTATATCAGACAAAGTATTTATGAGTGTAGGACTTACAGGTCTGATATGATGGAGTTACAGCAAAGGATTAAACATTTTTAATCAATAATAAGGCCAGTGAATGTCAGTTTTCTTGGCTGGGTATTTTCACAGCTGCTGTATCTTGTTTGGTGTTTCTGGGCTTTACAGCTCTTTATGTCAAGTGTAAACAGATCCAAAGTGTCATTCTCAGTGCTGATTACATCTGAAATTAACCATAAACCAGAGGTGAGTGGCTAGCAACAGGGTAATGCAGCTCAACACATGTTTCAGTTTACTACACACCCATGTCGCCTCTCCAAAGTCACAGTGATTCTAAAGTCACTCAATACAAAGCACTTAAAAACCAAACCATAAAACACTGCTTAAATCACAAATACATTAATAAAGACTTTGAGCCCATTTCCCTGAAACGGTTCACCCATTAAAGATAATAGACAAAGAAGGTTGGGAGCAGGTGGCTAGTGTTTTCTTACCTGACTGGTGTGACTGGGTAGGGCCAGTAAGTCCTGGCATAGCACCTTCTCTATGTTCCTGGAGAGTACAACAGATCCCAGGCAGCACATGTGAAGCCTTTCTCGGTGGTAAAGGACCAGACATCAAACCTGCAATCAGCAGTGGAGTGCAAAAAGTCTGCAGAATGGCTTGCTCCCTCATCGGTAGGTAAGCAAGTGGCCCAGAGACGACAATCCTGGCGTCTGTCTTCTTTCAAACTGTGTCTTGAATCTAGTGCACTAGTGGCACCGTGACACTGTGGCATTACCCTTTGGGCCCTATATTTAAGAGTGTCTTACAATAAAATTTTCAACAGTGAGAACGCCGCCCTTAGTAGTTGTCCTCGTTGCTGGAGCATGCAGAGCCATAGACAAACTGCTGAAGACATTTAATTGGTTAGAGAGGTGAAAACCAGCTGTGGGGGTGTAGAAAACCTCTGTTTTCCATGGTCAAGATGATGCTTGCAGGGCTGCTCCATGGCCACCATTGTCTTTGAAGAAAAAAACACAGAGGTTAGTTAGTTAGTAAAGCAAAGTAATGTAAAGTAACACACATAGTGTATTCCAAGATTAAAACTGGCTAAGATAAACAATCAATAGCTATCAGCTGGGATACAGACAGACAGAAAGAGCATTGTGGATGGATGGAGAGAGAAAAGAGTTGTAAGGGAACAAGACAGGAAAACAAACCCCAGAAACTTACTAAACTCTGTTAACATGGCTGCACCTAATCTCACCCCCAATACCCAACTTCACCACTTTCACCATTGGTACTATTTTCATATGTTTCTAAGACTAGAACAAGCTGAATTTAAAAGAACAGGTCATGTGTTTGTACATCCAAGCACATTTTCACTAGAGTTTGGGGAGCTCAGTCAAGTTAGTTTGATATTGGATCTGCAGATATTTACTTCTCCCCTGCTCTCACTCACAATGTCCTAACATCTCTGACATGATTTTTTTAAACAATAGAGAACAGATAAACTGCAATCACTAAATATTCTTCTCAAAATGAAAAGACTGGAAATGTTGAGGAAATATAATCAAAATAGCCAGAATTCTTGCAGCAGGTGCCGTAGATGGTAAAAGAACGTCTATAAAGTGTGGATACCGAAAACTCTCACAGAGATATGGAGCTGCTGGTGTTAGTTAAAAAGACAGTCAAACCTACTGAAGAACAGAGACTAAATAAAAATCAATGACTAACCTTAACTTCCTCACTTTTAAGGAATGGATATATTTTAGCACTTTAGACAATATAAACATGCATGTAGCACATTTTTATAACGAATAAATCATTACTGTGACACTGTCATAAAATATGCCTATTTGAACCATTTTTAAATAATATTGTTCCAGTAAAACATCCATATAGCTTACACATCCAAAGTCAGCTGTAGTGTACAGAGACACATCTGATAAATATACTACAACCCTTAGAATAGCCAGATTACAATTTGCTAACAAATGCTTAAGAGATCCTGGAGAATTCTGGAGAAAGGTCTTGTGGACAAATGAGACTAGGATTAACCTATATCAGAGTGATGGAAAGACAGAAATTGTGGATTGCTCACTCGCGCTTCAAGGGAGGTAAAATTTAGTTTGCACTCACCCTCTTATTAACGGTACATACTTGGAGCCCATAGGAACCATCCAAAACATAGGTGTTGGAAAGCTCCCACAAAGGTGTTTGTACTTCAGAAATCTTTCTTTCTGAAGTCATTTTATAATCCTGGGTGTTTCCTTGTGAAAGTAAAGTCTGAACTGTGCAAGTCCTCAGTTTGAGTTGCTGAGAGTCAATTTAGGAGTGATCCCTTTATCCTACAGAGTGCTCTGTGTGTAAGTTTATTCTAATGTCCATATGAAAGCACAAAACCTCATGAATAAAAACATACACAAGGCTTGGCTGAACATATAAGGAAACGTACAACTTACTTAGAACCTATAGTTCCATCAGTAATCTTCATTACAGTGAAGTTAGCCACAGCTAAACCTTTGCTAAAGCATGGTTCTCTCCTTTTGGCTTGTAACCTGGCCTACTTCCAATATACTGCCACATAGTGGATGGAGTAGGAATTACCATGTAAAATGCCATCTGTTGCAACAATGGAGTCACATGGGTATCAGCTATGGCTTCAAGTTGTAGGACTTTTTATGGCATTATAGACAATAGGCAAGTGGCTTAAAGGTCCAACCACAACAGGCCCAATGAGACATAAAGAACCAGCACAACAGGCCCAGTGAGACTAGGGATGCACCTATCAGATATTAGGATCGGATATGTGTCCCTATATTAACAACGACCCCTTTTGGTCTCACTGACTTAATATTTCAGAATTATATAAATTATATAAATAAATAGCAATTTAATACATTCATATCTGTGTGTTAATTTGTTGTATTTTATTTTACAAACATGGTGAGGTAAACAGTTTATTTTTTTAACAATGTATCGGATCAATATTGTGTATCGATCGATAAGTTTATGTATTGGTATAGAAACTGAACAATGTTGGTGCATCATTAAATGTAACATATAGGAAACAGTGTGTCTTTGACAACTTCCCTAGTTAATAGAATATGCCTACATTGATAAATCCCCATACGTTTCACCCTGATTGGTGAATGTTTAGCCTTTCAAATGCATGCTTGAATGTGATTGGCTAATGGCAACCACAATAATTGACATGTCAAGTCTTCTGGACAGACAGTATTATAGAATAGGCTAAAGACGCAGTATGTAAAATTGCAGCTTGACTGGCTGTATGGTTTCTGAGAAACAGTTACGTACCACTGACCTCACCCTGCTCTGCTCACTGAGAGACAGGTAATCAGTCACACAAGTCATGTCAGACTTACTATTCAAACGTGCTGTATGTAGCTGTTACTTAATATCTGTCCGTGTCTCTTTGGATTAGGACAGAGTCATCACCACAGGCCCTCTCCTGCATTTTATCCACCGACTTGATGATCTGGTCTTAAAAACTGCTGAAGGTATACAAACTGTCCTCCTAGAACAGCTGCAGCTTTGCTTGGTCTGCCACTCAGAAGATCCAAATTTCATCAAGATGTCTGATGTAAGCCTGTACCTTTTTGTGATGTAAAACTGTGGTGCATGTATAGATTTTAACATGTATTTGTGATGCAATAAGCTGTTTTATTAATTGCTTAAACTATAGAGGAGCATTATTGGGCTAATGAGCATTATGAGTTAAATAGTTTAATTGTCACTTTAACAGGTAAGGACACCAGTTTCTCTCAGAGTTAGCTTAGGTTTTACCTATAAAAAAGGTAACTTTGATTAAAAACAAAATAATAATACTGTCTTGCAGACATCTGATTGATGTCATTTATGGCTGATTTACCGTTACAGTAACTTGATCACAATATTCTGCAAAATAAAATGTAGTAGTTTACTATAGCTCCACTGAATATTGGTTTTGTTTGTTGGTTTTATTTGGTTTCCTAAGAGGAATCTGTAACAGGAACAGGTCATTGTAATTTTATGTGTTACCCAGGTTTTAAATGTTCAGAACATTAAAATCAGATGCAAAGCAAAAAACAATAAATAAATAAAAGCAAAAAAACTTTTAAAAATAATACAACGTGAATAAACTGCTCAAAACAGCCATTAAAGCAGATAGAAAATGACTTACTGATAAGTAAGGTAAATAAAACGAGCCTTAAATGACAGCCAATAGCTTGTTGCCAAGACTGGTCTGCGTCAGAGACGGCCAATCAGCGCTCAGGGGGGCGTTACCTCGGCTCCTCCGCTAGAGACGTGCTGTGGATCAGAAAAAAGGTGAGAACGGCAGAGTGAAACACGATGGAAAGTTTTATTAAACTTTGTTTCATAAAATCGCTCATAAAGGTGAACGTTGAGAAGTACGACTGAAACGACGATTTGGATTTAGTCTGCATTTGATTTTGTGAGTGTAATAGGTGAAGCTTTTGGTGCAAATAGTTCAAAAGATTAAAAAGAAAAGCCTGTAGAGTTGAGGCTAACATGCTTAGGGGTCAAGGGGTCATGAGCGAGTGGGCAGTGCTGGCCACCATTTCATGCTGCTAATGAGAGTTTTATATTGAAAGAGGGAAGAAAAAATTGCTTTACTTTGTAAATGTAGTATTATGTGTATCTATTAAGGCGCTGTTTTTGGGAACAGGTCAGTTTTTTCTGGGTGTAATTTTACTCTACTCTGCAATCTGGCTGCACCTGCGTGAACACTCTGCAGCAGTAGTGGCGTGGTGGCGCTGTAAAGTAATCAGTACAGTGCACCGGGGAAGATGCCGCCAAAATTCTGCGTGCTGTGAGCTGCAGATAAAAGTCTTACCACACAGTGCGTCTCACCTGTGGAGCTGTGTCTCTAAAAGCAGCTCAGAACTCAAAGCTAACTTCAGGTTCGCCTGTATCAGGGTTGAGTGCAGAAACAGTCCTAAAGCTTCCTCTGTGAAACTGATACTGCAGCACGCACACTGTTTCCTCTCCCGAGGCCCCGTCTCAAATCAGTCCCTCTTCACTATGTAGTGCACTTTATGGGTCATATAAAAATAGCAGCATCTCCACCAAACAGAGCATGATATGTGTGATCAAGTCATTTCTACTCAGCAGTCGGTTCTACAATTTCCTATTTAGGCTCTCAGAATCATCAGAGACACTTTTCACCTCAAAAGGCACTTGGTGGTCAGTTTGAAGACACTAACCTGTGTGCTGTCCACACCAAAAGAATCACCCTTCTACTTAAACACCTCCAGCTGGTCGGCAGAGAGCGCGCAAACCAGGGCAGTGACTTTTACTTTTTATTTGATTTTGATAGTTAAATCACTTAGGAGCTCGCTGAAGTAATGCTAATGTACCAACAGCTGTGCTAGCTAGCTAGGTTAGCAAGTGCTGCTTTCTCAATAAAGCTGTACAGGAAGATCATGGTCATCTTAGCTCCTTTTATTTGAAACAGATTTAGAAGGCATATTAATAATAGAAGCACTTTATAATTGTGTAATTGCATACTGTAGTTCATCTGTTTCTCTGCATACTTTCACCCTGTTCTTCAGTGGTGAGGACCACCACAGAGCAGGTATTCTGTGGGAGGTGAGCTTTTTATAGCACTGCAGTGTTAAATGTCTGGACGAATCCAGAACAAATGTGTAAACTGCTCGTTTGGAGCGATAAAAGCAACATTCCTGCAACATCCTCAAATCTGAATGTCCAGATCACTTTTCAGAGGTTTTGATGGCCGATTCTAAAGTCGTGATGAGCGGCAAGTTAGCATGGTGACATTCGTCAAAGTGGTACGTGCCAGTGGATGGCATTTTCGGATGGTGCAGTGGCCACTTCCTAGTGCCAGATGCTGATTAGGAACTGAACCCCCCTTCAAAATGTGCCTGAGCTCTTTACCTACTGGATAGGCTTGACTTTGGGCCCAAGTTATCTTACTAAACTGAGAAATCCTGCTTTGTGAAATGCCCCCCAGGAGTGGCTAAATGTTTACATAAGATACAACTGATTTTGTTAGATGAACAGAATTACTGACACATTTGATTCATTTTGTTGCTCTTGGCGTGCAGGTATCCCACCAATGCAGAGTAATAATTTTATTCTTTTATTATTGTTGATCACAGAAGAGTAGTTGGTGTAATATTGGTGGGGAGATTTGAGTAATTCTCTTGTTTTGGTTGAGACTGAGAACTTGTGTCTTTGCTAAAGGAATGCATTGTTGGAGAGGATGCTACGCCTGAGGCCCACGTTAAGGTGTTGCGTGAAAAGTACAGGACGACACAACCTGATTTAATGATCGTGAAGGACCACATGAAGACTTTTGCATTGGCAGCATGGAGAAAGGGGTTTGGCCATTGAAAATGTATACTTGTGTCTTTAATAGTCTATTATAAGATATTTTTGGCTATTCAAGGTTTTTACTCTTCACTACTGCCTTCATCACTACACTTTATTGCAACTATATAATGAAACTTTCGTGTATTTTCTGCTTTTATCTTACAGTTGTATGATGAGTTCAATGCCATCCATCCTTTAATGGTGTACGTTTGTCACTGCTTCACCTGAAACAATGCTGGGAGTTTAGCTCTAAAGGCCTCCTAGGTGATCTTCAAGAGATGCTCGTCAAAAGTGTAAGCACACAATTTTTTTATCTTTACCAGCAGACCTACAGACCTACTCTTAATTTCATTGATACTCTCAGACATGTACAGTTTCAGGAAAAGGTGCTTCAGTGTGTATCTAATATTACACTAAATGATGTTTAGTATTCCCTTGATGTTTGTGTAATGGGCCATCTGCATAGTAAAGTGATTTCATTGTGGAAGATCTTACTTACTAAACTTGGACACTCTGTGGGTTCTGTGTGGTAAAATGTTGCTTCTGGTTTCTGGTGGGTGCTTTTCTTTTTAATAAGGCTTAATTTTCTCTGGAGTATAAATGTAACCATTTGATATGGATTCTTTGAGTATGGCATACATTTAGCCATGTTAGGATGATTTTTTTTTTTAGCTGGTATAATAAAACCTTTTTTGCTTTATTTCATTGTTTTGTTTGCTGTGAGTGCCACATTTTGTGGGTCATTTTTTGAGTCTAATTGTTTTTGTTTGTTTGATGCTCTTTCAATTAATGCTAAAGTTGTGTATGTTTACTACTAAATAAACAGCATAGACAAACATTGTGAACATGTGTGGATATTTCAGGTACACTTTAGTCACACTAGGGTCCTGAGTGGCTTGTCACTGGGGTAGTGCCTCTAAAAGCACTGGTTGGTACCTTTTGAAAAGGGGATACAGTTGTACCATAATTTAAAGGTACATTTTAGCCTCATAGGGTTCTACAGAAGCACGAAGCCTTGGTGTAGTCATGGATGATCAGTTATCGTTCTCAAGTCATGTTGCAAACATAACTCGGTCCTGCAGATTTCTTCTGTACAACATCAGGAGAATTCGACCCTTCCTCTCTAGAGAGGCCGCCCAGGTGCTTGATCAGTCTCTCGTCACTTCCAGACTTGATTACTGCAACTCTCTTCTGGCTGGTCTCCCTCTGCGCACCATCAGGCCCCTGCAGCTCATCCAGAATGCAGCGGCACGGGTCGTCTTCAATGTCCCTAAATTCAGCCATGTCACTCCACTGCTGCGTTCTCTCCACTGGCTTCCTGTAGCTGCCCGCATCAGATTCAAAACCCTGACGCTGGCCTACAAAGCCAAGACTGGACCAGCCCCTCCGTACTTGATGGCAATGGTCAAAAGCCGGTCTGCACCAAGAGCCCTTCGAGCTTCAAGTACGGCTCGGCTCGACCTGCCATCCCTCAAAATCCGCGGAAGACAAGCGTCCAGACTTTTTTCTGTCCTGGCACCAAAGTGGTGGAACGAGCTTCCCCTGGGTGTCCGAACGGCCGAGTCGCTCGCTGTCTTTAAACGCAGACTGAAGACCCACCTTTCAGAGAGTACTTGGGCGAATAGAGTACTATGGTCGCCTTATTGTATTGTGTTTAGTAATGTCTAAGCTTAGAGGTATCTTTGAATTATTAGTCTATTCTAACTAGCTAAGGTTTCTTTCTTGGGTAAATAGCAAAGCACTTTGTAAGTCGCTCTGGATAAGAGCGTCTGCTAAATGCCGTAAATGTAAATGTAAATGTAACAGTCTAACAGTGGATTAGGGCTGCCCGTGGTGATTGTGTGGCTTTAAGCAGATGTGAAGGACGATTCACCACAAGAATACAGCCAAACACTTTCAGGTAAGTTCCAGTGGTATGTAATGTTGAATTTGTGTAGAAATCAAAAGAGAGTACACGCAACAAAAACAAAAAATAGACGAGCTAGATAGTACACTCTTTGTACAACAAGGCCTCAACTGCCTTCATCTGAGGGCTGCAAAGCCTCACGCACGTCTACTATTGCTTCAGCCTACTCCGTGCAAGCTGAACCCCCTTATTGCCTCCTACACAGCCCTTTTAAGATGTATGCTGAAATTGATCCAACTCGCACAAAACATTAAAGTATGAGAAGTCAGTAAAAGAATAACCGTAAAGTTAAGCTAGCTGTAATCAAGGAAACACCTGCATTTAGTTCTCCTTCCATTAAAGCAAGATTATACAAATTTAGGCTTTGGTGATAATGATTTAGTACCACAGTGAAGTTGTAAAGTAAACCAGAAATAAACCCATATAAATAAGCAAACAAGAGCATGTCATCATTATTATGGCTTAGTACTAAAGTAAAGCAGATGATTGCATGACAGAACAGCACTGACCACAGAATACCTCAAAATGGCCGTTAACTCTTCATCTAAGGTGTGTTTTGAGTTGAATTTAGTAAAAACAAGTCTTTCTGAATGTGTGTTTACACACATTTGATGGGACAGTGCAACACTGCTGAAAGTTAATCCTGCTTTTCTGAACACTATTTAATGTTTGTGTTTTATCATGTGCTGATCATTATAACAGTGAGGCACACAGGAACTTTCACTGTCACTATGGCTAATTTACACTTTGCCATTTAGGCCAGTAAGATGCTTTTGTATTTTGTAGACATATGTATATGTGTGTCTGCAGGTGTGGAGGTCCATGGTATAACATGTGAATTTGCACAACCAGTTCTACTCAGCGCTCAACCACGACTGATCGTCTTGTTCAGCAGTGGCACTTCGAGAGATGCCTGGGACTTACGATCGCCAAGTATGGGATTTACTGCCATTTTTACTGCCAATATTGAACATGTTTGTGTGGATGTTTCAGAGTATTGCAGCACAAAAACAAAGTAGTAAGCTGACTTAAAATAGAGCAACTCCAACAAAGGTGCAGAGTTAAATTGAGAGGAACATAAGTTGATGCAGTAGATTAAAATGTTTGTGCATGTATCATTGTTGGGAAGGCCTAGCCTGCAGTGAAGTGCCAGAATAGTGACTGGAATGGGCGTCACTGTCTTGTTGGATGCACATGTGCATAAATCTTCCATAAATGTACACTGACCAGCCATTTCTTTTCACCACTGTGTTTGATCCAGTTGTACCAGAGAGTTGCACGGCCCCTAACTTTTTATCTCTAGGGGTCAACCTAACCAAACACAAAAGAGCCTGTCACTATCAAAAGTCTTCAACCTTGATTGTGGTTAAAGCATAGTTACAGCACAGTGCTCATGTGTCTGAGACTCGTGAATTAATTAGGCAGTTGAGAATGTTGGCAGTCCCAAAAACTTGGCCCTGCCATCTATGGATGCTTAAAGATGCTTCCTCTCCACCTGCGCTGAGATGCCTTCAAGACCTGCAATGCAAAACCCACTGGTGTGAAAATATCAATTATTATAGTGCAAGCAAGTAATAAATTAAATAAACTTGATGTGTATTCCAGGATTTCACATAATTGTGTTATATCTGACAACTGTGTTAAGATATACTTTTAAATTACGAAACAGTATGATCAATATTTTGATTATCATATAGTTTTGAATTTCAACTTGTCAGATTCTCTTCTGTCCACAGGTCTTGATTATTCAGGAGTGGCTACGAAATGTATTAATGAGGCTCTGACCAACCTCATCCACAGTTCTTGTTGAGTCCACTTTTTCACACTTCTTGTGATACCACTTACAGTGCCCATTGCCATTACCTGCCCAGATTTTTTCCTGTCCACAGCCCTCTATGATTCTGAAGTGGCTATGAAGTTCATTAATGAGGCGATCACCATCTTCATTCACAGATCTTGGTGAGTCCACTTCATCACACTTGTTTTATGCTGTTTACAGAGCCCATGACATAGTTTGTCCAAAGTAGCTTATTTACACAGCCCTCAATGATTCAACTTCATTAATGAGGCTGTTACCAACCTCATTCACAGTTTTTGGTCCACTTGGTCCACTTGGTCCACTTTATCATGTTCCATTTCCTTTCGTTTATGGTACCATTTACAATTGAGTGGACTGATGCTCTTGTGTGCTCTAGATATTTTGGAAATTGCTAAACCACTTTATCCACAGTTGTTGGTGAGTCCACTTCATCACAGTCCCTGATGGACTGCTTACAGTGCCCATTACAATCGACTGCCCAGATTCTCTTTTGTCCACAGCCCTTTTTGATTCAGAAGTGGCTACGAACTTCATATATGAGGCTTTCGCCAACATCGTCCACTGTTCTTGGTACAATCGCCTGCCCAGATTCTCTTCTGTCCACAGTGTTACTGTTACATTCAAGACATAGGTGATCCTGTGATCCAGTATTGCATATTTGATACTGTTAGTGCTGCCATCTGGTGGCCTGTTTCTTGTTGTTTTTGTTTTTCTCTCTCTCCCTCTCCTGGTGAAACAACTGATTGGAAACAGCTGATCTCAATGCGTGTGCTGGTTGGCTGCAGTGTCTGAGCTTTGTCATTGAAATGGTGCCATTGGCGTTTATCTAGTCGCCCGTGGCGTTCTCACCATGTGGCCAAAGGTGGTTGTGATTGAGGCTGTTCAAGATATATAACATGACAATTCACAGTTTGATGTATGTGGATCTATTGTAGCCTACTGTTTTCTGTGTCATTATGTACTTGTTGATGTTCAAGTGGTTTAATCATAGTCATGTTTGTAGTGGTGAGTGCCATTTACTATTTTAATTTCATTTATTATTTTTCATTTATTATTCTCTTGCTTCATGTTGGGGAGGCAGGTAAGGCCATTGTATTTTGTTTTATTATTTTTTAGTTAGGTTAGTTAGTAAGGAGGGATGTCATGTGTGTCTGTAATTTTGGCCTTTGCTCACCCTGATGCTATATGATGTTGACTGTGGTCTTGTTATGTTTTCCTATAATACTACATTTTCATTTGAGCATTAAATCTGTTTCTTTATGGTTTGTTTATCTCCTCAAGCCCTAAACTAGTTTTTTTTTATGAAATGGTTTAATAAACTGGGCTGTAAGATTACTCAAAAATTGACTAACTTTACAAGACTTTAACAAAGCAAAACTTCACCAAAAGTGAAGTAGAAAAGAAAAACGTAGGCCAGAGTTATAAGAAAAAGTAGGCCAGAGTTATAAGAACTGCTTTTTATTGGAATTTAAAAACCTGAATGTTCTTATACGACTGAAGACGTGTCGAGGTTCTTCTGTTCCCTGTATGCTCTGTGACTAATTTGCTGAACAAGTAGATCTATCTGAGATGTTTCCAAGCTGTTTTAAGCCTGCGTCTGAGATGAACACTGTATGTGAACTTTTACATTCTGAATTTTTAGTTGAAAGTAAGTCAGAAGATGCTGAAAATGATTTCACATCAAAACTGAATTTTATTAAAGAGGCTTTGATGGAGGAACAAAGTTGGGATCAATCTCTTGATAACTGTAGACTAACTGCTGTAACAGAAGAAAGTAATGCCCCATCATGCAGTTATGTATTTTCAGCAAGATGTACATGTACTTAGCATGTACTTAGCTTAGCCCCCTGACAGTGTGTTCTCTGGTCATCTGGGTATACAGAAAACACATCAGCAGATCATGTGTTTTTTCTTTTGGCCTGGTCCTAAAGCTGATGCTGTGTTATGTTGAGTTACGGGAAAACCCAATCAGGTTATTCCATCCACATCACTTCATCCAATCCTAGCATTATGAGCACCATTTCAACGTGTGTAGGGCAGCTGCCCTGGCCACTGATCAAATCCTTCTACTTTTGTGTTACCCCTTGACCAGCTACCTAAACAAATGCTCATGCTTCATTACAGTAACAAGGCTGTGATGGCTGTCTTAAGTATGTTGCGAGAAGGTTACAAAGTATGTTCAGGTTTTTCGCTGCTGCTGCTGCACCTGCATCATTATCCTCTATTTTATTTGTTCCAGACATGAGGAGCTCCTCCCTTACTGTTCCACATTGCATTGTGGTATAATGTAAAAAAGTGTCCATTGAGTATACACCAAAAATTAGCTGTGCGCTAATCCGTATACGTTCGGCACCATTTAAGGTGGCTTCCAGTAAGAAGCTGGAGAATAACTCCAGCCTTGTTGGTGCAGCCGTTTCTTTACGGCATCATAAATCAGCACATTTTACAGTTGTAAAATACATCCAGATAGATCCGGGAACTAATTTTACTGAAGTTCTGAAATTGTTAGCAATTGATCATCACATGTCCAGTGCATATCACCCCGAATCTCAGGGTTCTCTAGAATGTTTTCAACAACCTCAGTGCTTCGTACCTACTGTCTTTAGGTAGATAAAGAATGTGATGATGGCATCCTGGTCTTATTGTTTGCCATTTGTGAAAGTGATCAGGATTCCATTGGGTTTAGCCATTCACAGCTGAATTGTGAATTTCACTTTGGAGATAAAAGACTTGTACGTACCAGGTTCTGCCCTGTGTGCAGAGTTTTCAGGAAGATTGTGTTGATGGAGGTGGATCTGCTAATAGGGTTTTGCTAAGTTCTCCCCTACTGCTTCTGAAGTATCTGCTTTTGTCACACCAGATCTCTTTCTGCAATATTCCGTAATGCCATTTGGGTTACAAAAGGCTCCTGCCACCTTCCAACGTCTCATGTGGAACATTCTAGCAAATGTAAACAATTGTGAAGCATGTCTGGATGTCGTTGTGATGTCTATCAGAGTTGGAATGAACATTTGGCAATCCTCTGAAATGTGTTTAAGCGCTTTCTGAAAGTTTCCCTCACACTTAATCTCACTAAATGTGAGTCTGGGAAAGCTAGAGTATCCTAGGTTTGTAAGAAGGTGGGCCAAGGTGAAGTGCGCCCTCTTGAGGCTAAGATACCAACCCTGCAGTTGTGCTTTTGTAGAACCCCTGTTCTAATGACTCCTGACTACACTCAATTCTTCAAGCTGTAAGCTGGGGCTGGAGCTGGAGCTGTCCTCCTTAAAGAAGACTCGAGGTGTTGACCATCCAGTTTATTTTTCATAGAAATTGAAGGAACATCAGATCATGTATAGAACCACTGAGAAGGAAGCCTAGCACTCTTATTAGCTTTTCAACACTTTATGTGGGGTTGAGTGTTTTGGCAGTAGTGCTCTATATATACCACAATATCAGCTGAAGACTGATGAGATGGTTCATGATTGTTCAAGGTTTTAATGTTCAGAATAAGAAAGATTGTGAAAATGTAGTTGCTGATGCGTTGTCTAGGCAGTAGTGTGAGGGTGTTATGACCCCGGGGAGTGTAGAAGAGAGCCTCGTTGGTGCAGCCATGTTTGTTTACAGCGTCAGAAAGATGAAGCAGTTTAGGAACACAGAGTCCTAACCTGACGTCAGTCCAATTATTCCATTCCACCTTAAATGGTGCAGCAGATTTAGTCAAAAGTATTCACCAACTGTATAGCACCAGAATGGAACAGGTGGAACATAATTGGGATGAGATGCCGATTTCAGTAGGGCATCAATCTTAGCAATCTTAGCAATCTCAGCTACCTTACACTCAGCAAAAGTCCATTCTCTATCAGCAGAGAAACCTTTGGATGAAAAGTACTGAGCTATCTTTTGCTCATTAATATATTTCTTCACTATGCCATTGATTACTTTTTCAAAATCAGAATCAGTCCACTGAGGCATTTCAGTCCCTCCCTTAACTAAGGTGCTGCTTTTATAGTTAAGAGACTTCCATGAGTCTTTACCAAGATTCTGAGTATGTTGGCCTTTTCTTGACATGGTGTGGAAACAGGAGAACAAATCCAAGTTTTCTTCTTATTAACTAAACTACAGAAGAACAAAAACACAACTACGGTTACAAACGTTACGTTTAACAGTAACAAAACAAACTTCTCTCCTTTAGAGAGGATAACAGCCACAAAACACTAGGTTTTTATCAGTGACAAACAGATAACTTCTCTTCTTTCAGAGAGGCTAACAATTACTGACTCCTCTGTCTTAAGAAAACAGAATTTCTCTCAGATTCGAAATGGCGTTTACTCACCAAGAAGGTTTTAGTAGGCCATCCGGGTCACGGCACCACATTGTTAGAAATCCGGCATAAAGGAGACAGATTCAGGAGTCAGGAGACTGGATCTTTAGCATTGGAGTTTATTCACGTGCAGACAGAAAATCATACACTGGCACAGCTTAGTTGATCACGGTCAGTCTAGTCTAGTCCGACCATGTCTAGTCCGAACCAATCCAGTCTGAACCAATCCAGTCTAAAACAGAATCCAGTCTAAAACAGAATCCAGTCTGATTAGGGGTATTTTGAGAGGGCCTTATATATATATTGGAAATTGTGGGAGGGGAAAGGTTCATGAAGAGGAGTTTAAGGAGGGGTAGGAGGGGGATGAAGGACAGGTCACTTGGAGTATCAACAGTAGGGGGTGATAGTTAGCACTTTAAAGAGGGGTAGGAGGTGGGTGAAGTTGAGGGGGGTTGATGGTCATCACACATCAAAGGTCATCGGTATGACCACTTGATTGTTGTCACCTTTTGAGGGTTATTCGAATTACCATATACAAAGAGAGAGAGGGACCACTTTAGGCCGGCAGACGAAGGGTAACAAAAGGTGAGACAAAGGATTAAGATAACCATTTGATAAGTTGAAACCACATGAAAGTAATGTTAGAAAGGGCCATATTTTCTCTCAGCTACAACTCTCAGGTCTTTGGTCTTCACCTATATAAGGCCATCAGTTGTCAGGTACATCTGGATTGTACACAAAACTGTCTTCCCTCCATTGGGCGTTGTGCCCACTTGGGCTATTCGGGGTCAGTGTGGGTGGAGGTGGAAGAACTGCCGATTGGCTTTTCAATTTTGCTTTCTGTCAGTGTGATCTCACCCTTGCATGAGTATGATGCAGCTTAGGAGTGTCTGGTGGGTTAGGGGGTTCAGGCTGATCTTTGACCTTGAACTTGACCAAACCTTGCATCTCCATCTCCACATCAGTTTCGGTCCAGGTGGTCACGTGAAGTGGTCACTGCATTGCTGTCTGCTCTTGTCCATCTGATTCAGGGGCATATGGAGGTGGTCTCAGGTTTGAGCCGAGAATACAGCCCGGGCTTGTTTGTCTTGTCATCATGTTGTTTGCTTATCTCCATGTTGTGAAAGTTAGCCTACGAGTGATAAGAAGATAATGGGTGATAAGAGAAGTACAGGGGTGCTATAAGAAGATAAATGGGTGATGAGAAATATTGGCGTAATACAAGAAGATATGGGGTGATAAGAGAAACAAAGGGGTGAAACCAGTAGAAGGATGTTACAAGAGAAATATGGAGTGTTAAGAGAAATATGGGGAGTTATAAAGAATAAATTAAGGGGTGTTAAAAGAAAAAGAAGGGGTATTATTAGAAGAAACTGGGTATTACAAGAAGGGTGAGTAATTATACAAGTGAAGAGATAGGGTATAGTGTACACAGAAGCTTGTGTGTGTGAATGTGAAGGGAATTATCGTGTGTCTCTCAGTCTATGTGTGGATTCTGGGTGGCTATGTTCTGTTGGGGTTGAAGGGATATGTTTGGAGAGTAATTCTAAAAACTCGCCATACTGTTGTCTTTTATTGTGAGATCTTGTGCTTTGCAGGAGATCTCACAATAAGAAAAATCTCATAAAAACGAGAGAGGAGCTATATTTAAGTTTGTGCACAGAATCAATAAAAGCCAAATTAATTGGGGTTGTAAAAAGATAAGGGTAAAAGCTGAAAAGAATTCTGTTATTGTCTCAGAAAAATGTGTGCATTTGTGGGAGGTTGCAAATTTAAGGGAAGACACAGTATGGGGGCCCCCGGAGAGAAGAAAAAGAGGAGTAAATGTTACATGTTGTATGTCTAGTCTGAGATTTTGTTTTAATGGCCAATAAAAGATAAATGGATCCATTCGATAGAGTTATGTGATAATGAGTGTAGAAAAGCAGTAGGAAATCTATGAAATAAATAGGTTTTGTAGATATGTGGGTTGGAATGAAGTATAGGAAAATTAATGAGCCCTGACTGGGCATCAGAGAGGGAGATAGGTAAAGGAACAGTTTCATAAACCACTAAAGCAGCCCATACTGGCACCAGGTCACGTGTAGTACAAGAATACTGTTAATAAGTCCTGTGGTTGTTGTATGGATACTGGAATGTGGGTTTTATAGTGTAAGTCCAACCTACCAACCTGAGAAAGAGATTTGACTAGTTTCAAATAGTTATACATAGAAGATGTGTTTATATCTTGTGTAGGTAATTCTTTGTATGAATAACATAAGCATTATTGTTAAGCACTGTAGGAAAGTAATCTCTGGTATTTCTGTTCTATCCTGGCAGAAAGGGAATCTATCGACCTGTACATACTAGCATCTAAATAGGTTCTGCACAGATGCTTTTGGTTGAACTTTCACCACTGGAAAGGGGAGCCTCATGTATGCAAGCATACACATACACTAAGGTTTAAGGTTGGTAGAGAGTTAAATCACTTTTAAACACACATGGTTAAAGATTCTCTCACTTGATTAGCTTAAGATTAGATCTGAATTACAAGTAATCTGGTTTGATTCTCCTTTCTCTTTTATGGGATGTGAGAGGAGACAGAAAGAAGGACCTAAGGAGGGGCAACTGGTGAGTGACGTGCCAGAAACGTCACATGGACTGAGTGGAAGAAGCTGTGCTGACTTCCGATCAGGCTAGTGTGCTTATCCACAGATCACTTCCCTGTATACACCTGCATTCTAAACAAATGTGTATTCATATTTATAGTGCTATTAATTATATAATACTTGCTAACAGTTGCCAACTGATTGGTTGGGCAGTGACTTTGATTACTTAAAGATAACACACTTGGGGGTTAAACATTTTGTTGAAAGCCACAGGTAGGGAAGTATTTGGTGGTTTAACTCTTACTAGAGGAGGACTTTTTTTTTTTTTTTTTTTAGAGTGGTCATACATTCTTAAGGTCTGGGCTGTTCTGAAGTTGGCAAACCTCAGTTAATTTCAACAACTCGTATAGTAACTTTTAATAAACAAATAAATAAATATCGTATAATTCAAAGTAGACAGTGAAGTGGTAGTAATTTCAATAATTTAAAGTAATCTTTTTCACACTCAAATAACATAGAGGCCATTATTATGCCAACTATGGGTACAAACACTTCAAAAGGAATTACTCCTGTTGATGTAGTTAAAATAATCCATTAATTAAAGGCATAACTAAGACATCAGAGAAATGGCACAAGCGTTGGCCTGACATTGACCAACCATGGCCAGTGGAGGGGACTCTTAATCCAGATGTAATTAAAGTAATGCAAGTACTTCTGGCCACGTACAAGGCTAACCAAAAGAAAGGTAAGAAGGGGGAAAAAAACATAAGAAGAAGAGACCGATGGAGCTCGGCATTCTCCAGTTGCTTGAATAAGAAGGGCAGAAACTGGTCAAAGCAGCAAAGGATAAGAGAGAGAGGAGTGCAGCAGAAATGGAGAGACAGATGAGAGGAATAGGAAAGCAGATGGCAGAAATTAATAAGCCATTTTCACACGTAAACCCAGTAAAGAACCCCCCACCATAGGAGAAGGAATTGAAGTCTGAGAAGATCTATCCCCAGCTCCCAGTGATCACTCAAGAGGGCAAATATCACATCAGAGATGATGGCCGAATAGTGGAAGCAGGAAAAGCAGAAACAATTATAATAATGTATTTTCCAAAAGCAAGAAGAAATCAACATATATGTAAACTGAAGGTGAAGTGAAGATCAGGAGGACAAAAGTTGGAGATGATGTGGATGAAAGTGCGTGGGAAGCCAGAAGAGGATGTGATCCAGCAGTCACGCTTAGAACGTGAACAAGTAAGACAAAGAATAAAGAAAGAAAATGAATGCTTACTTACCGATAACACAGTTGCAGATGAAAAAAAAGCCAGAAAGCCAGAGGTCCACATTCAGACAACCATATACAGTTGATGTATAGTCTCTTGGAATCATGAGGTCCTGTGAACAAAGACAAAGAAGAAAGTCAACAGCTGAAAAGAAACATAATGCTTTCTTACCGATGACACAGTTGAAGATGAATAGAAAGTCAGTCAGATTGAGTTGCAGATGTAGACAACGGCAAAAAATTGGAGATCGATAGCCTCTTGGGATCATGAAATCCTGTCAACTAGTAGGACAAAAAAGAAAATCAAAATATGAAAAGAAAGTGAATGTATACTCACCTGTTACACAGTTGAAGATAAATTAAAAGCCAATAAGAAGAAAAATCCAGATACAGACAATGGCAAACAGCTGGAGATGAACAGTCTCTTGGCATCATGAGGTCCTGTGAACAAGACAAAGAAGAAAGTCCATACATGAAAAGAAACGGAATGTAGACTTACCTGTTACACAGTTGCAGATGAATACACAGCCAGTAAGAAATACTTCCAGATGCAGATAACCACATACAGCTGGACTTGAATAGTCTCTTGGGATCATGAAGTCCTGTGAACAAGTAAGACAAAGATGAAAATCAAAATATTAAAAAAGAAACTGAATGTATACTTACCTGTAACACAGTTGCAGATTAATACACAGCCAATAAGACGAAAAACCCAGATGCAGATGAATAGTCTCTTGGGATCATGAGGTCCTGAAAACAAGACAAAGAAGAAATTCAATACATGAAAAAAACTGAATGTATACTTACCTGTTACAAAGTTGCAGATGAAAAAAAAGCCAGTAAGGCAGAGTTCCAAATTCAGACAACCATATACAGTTGCTGTATAGTCTCTTGGGATCACGAGGTCCTGTGAAGAAGTAAAACAAAGAAGAAAGTTAATACATGAAAAGAAACGGAATGTTTACTTACCTGTAACAAAGTTGCAGATGAATACACAGTAAGAAAGAAAGAATTCCAGATGCAGACAACATACAGCTGGACATGGACAGTCTCTTGGGATCATGAAGTCCTGTCAACAAGTAAGACAAAGAAGAAAATCAAAACATGAAAAGAAACTGAATGTTTACTTACCTGTAACAAAGTTGCAGATGAATACACAGCCAATAAGACGAAAAATCCAGATGCACACAACTGCAAACAGCTGGAGATGAATAGTCTCTTGGGATCATGAGGTCCTGTTAACAAGACAAAAAGAAAGTCAATACATGAAAAGAAATGGAATGTATACTTACCTGTTACACAGTTGCAGATGAATACACAGTCAGTAAGAAAGAATTCCAGATGCAGACAACCACATACAGCTGGACATGGACAATCTCTTGGGATCATGAAGTCCTGTCAACAAGTAAGACAAAGAAGAAAATCAAAATATGAAAAGAAACTGAATGTTTTCTTACCTGTAACACAGTTGCAGATGAATACACAGCCAATAAGACGAAAATTCAAGATGCAGATGAATAGTCTCTTGGGATCATGAGGTCTTGTAAACAAGACAAGGAAGAAAATCAATGCATGAAAAGAAGCTGAATGTATACTTACCTTTTACACAGTTGCAGATGAATACACAGCCAATAAGACGAAAAATCCAGATAAAGACAACAACATACAGCTGGAGATTAATAGTCTCTTGGGATCATGAAGTCTTCTGAATAAGTAAGACAAAGAAGAAAGTCAATACATGAAAAGACACGGAATGCTTACTTACCGATTAAACAGTTGCAGATGAATACACAGCCATTCAAAAAGAATTCCAGATGCAGACAACCACATATAGCTGGACATGGACAGTCTCTTGGGATCATGAAGTTCTCTGAACAAGTAAGACAAAGAAGAAAGTCAATACATGAAATGAAACTGAATGCTTACTTTCGGATTACACAGTTGCAGATGAACACAGCCAATAAGATGAAAAATCCAGATGCAGACAACGGCAAACAGCTGGAGATAGATACACTCTTGGCATCAAGAGGTCCTGTCAACAAGTAAGACAAAGATGAAAGTCAAAACATGAAAAGAAACTGAATGTATACTTACCTATTACACAGTTGCAGATGAAGACACAGCCAAGAAGACGAAAAATCCAGATGCAGACAACGGCAAACAGCTGGAGATAGATACACTCTTGGCATCAAGAGATCCTGTCAACAAGTAAGACAAAGAAGAAAGTCAATACATTAAAAGAAACTTAATGTATACCTACCTGTTACACAGTTGCAGATGAACACAGCCAATAAGATGAAAAATCCAGATGCAGACAACGGCAAACAGCTGGAGATAGATACACTCTTGGCATCAAGAGGTCCTGTCAACAAGTAAGACAAAGATGAAAGTCAATACATGAAACGAAACGGAATATATACTTACCTGTTACACCGTTGCAGATGAATACACAGCCAGTAAGACGAAAATTCCAGATGCAGTTGAATAGTCTTTTGGGATCACGAGGTCCTGTGAACAAGTAAGACAAAGAAGAAAGTCAATACATGAAAAGAAACTGAATGTATACTTACCTGTAACACAGCTGTAGATGTACAAAGCCAATAAGACGAAAAATCAAGATGCAGACAACGGCAAACAGCTGGAGATGAATAGTCTCTTGGGATCATGAGGTCCTGTAAACAAGACAATAATAAGGTCAATTCATGAAAAGAAACTGAATGTATACTTACCTGTTACACAGCTGCAGATGAATACACAGCCAGTAAGAAAGAATTCCAGATGCAGACAACCACATACAGCTGGACATGGACAGCCTCTTGGGATCATGAAGTCCTGTGAACAAGTGAGACAAAGAAGAAAGTCAATACATGAAAACAAACTGAATGTATACTTACCTGTAACACAGTTGCAGATGAATACACAGCAAATAAGACGAAAAATCCAGATGCAGATGAATAGTCTCTTGGGATCATGAGGTCCTGTAAACAAGACAAAGAAGAAAGTCAATACATGAAAAGAAACTGAATGTATTCTTACCTGTTACACAGTTGCAGATGAATACACAGCCAGTAAGAAAGAATTCCAGATGCAGACAACCACATACAGCTCGACATGGACAGTCTCTTGGGATCATGAAGTCCTGGGAACAAGACAAAAAAGAAAGTCAATACATGAAAAGAAACGGAATGTATACTTACCTGTTACACAGTTGCAGGTGAAAAAAAAGCCAGTAAGCCAGAGTTCCAGATTCAGACAACCATATACAGTTGATGTATAGTCTCTTGGCATCATGAAGTCCTGTGAACAAGTAAGACAAATAGGAAAATCAAAATATGAAAAGAAACTGAATGTATACTTACCTGTTACACAGTTGCAGATGAATACACAGCCATTAAGAATGAATTCCAGATGCAGACAACCACATACAGCTGGACATGGACAGTCTGTTGGGATCATGAAGTCCTATGAAAAAGTAAGACAAAGAAGAATATCAAAATATGAAAAGAAACTGAATGTATACTTAACTGTTACACAGTTGCAGATGAATACACAGCCAAGAAGACGAAAAATCCAGATGCAGTCAGGTTGAGTTCCAGATGCAGACAACAGCAAATAATTGAAGGTTTGATAGCCTCTTGGGATCACTAGGTCTTGTGAACAAGTAAGACAAAGAATAAAATCAAAATATGAAAAGAAACTGAATGTATACTTACCTGTTACACAGTTGCAGATGAATACACAGCCAGTTAGAAAGAATTCCAGATGCAGACAACCACATACAGCTGGACATGGACAGTCTCTTGGGATCATGAAGTCCTGTGAACAAGTAAGACAAAGCAGAAAATCAAAATATGAAAAGAAACTGAATGTATACTTACCTGTTACACAGTTGCAGATGAAAAAAAAAAGCCAGTAAGGCAGAGTTCCAGATTCAGACAACCATATATAGTTGATCTATAGTCTCTTGGGATCACGAGGTCCTGTGAACAAGTAAACAAGACAAAGAAGAAAGTCAATACATGAAAAGAAACTGAATGTTTACTTACCTGTAACACAGTTGCAGATGAATACACAGCCAATAAAACGTAAAATCCAGATGCAGACAACGGCAAACAGCTGGAGATTAATAGACTCTTGGGATCATGAGGTCTTGTAAATAAGACAAAAAAAAGTCAATACATGAATAGAAACGGAATGTATACTTACCTTTTACACAGTTGCAGATGAATACACAGCCAGTAAGAAAGAGTTCCAGATGCAGACAACATCATACAGCTGGACAAGGACAGTCTCTTGGGATCATGAAGTCCTGTGAACAAGTAAGACAAAGAAGAAAGTCAATACATGAAAAGAAACTGAATGCTTACTTACCTGTTACACAGTTGCAGATGAATAGAAAATCAGTCAGTTTAAGTTTCAGATTCAGACAACGGCAAACACTTGGAGATCGATAGCCTCTTGGGATCATGAAGTCCTGTCAACAATTACGACAAAGAATAAAATCAAAATATGAAAAGAAACTGAATGTATACTTACCTGTAACACAGTTGCAGATGAATACACAGCCAGTTAGAAAGAATTCCAGATGCAGACAACCACATACAGCTGGACATGGACAGTCTCTTGGGATCATGAAGTTCTGTGAACAAGTAAGAGAAAGAAGAAAATCAAAATATGAAAAGAAACTGAATGTATACTTACCGATTACACAGTTGCAGATAAAAAAAAAAGCCAGTAAGCCAGAGTTCCAGATTCAGACAACCATATACAGTTGATGTATAGTCTCTTGAGATCACAAGGTCCTGTGAAAAAGGAAGACAAAGAAGAAAGTCATTACATGAAAAGAAACTGAATGTAGACTTACCTGTAACACAGTTGCAGATGAATACACAGCCAAGAAGACGAAAAATCCAGATGTAGACAACGGCAAACAGCCGGAGATGAATAGTCTCTTGGGATCATGGAGTCCTGTGAACAAGTAATACAAAGAAGAAAATCAAAATATGAAAAGAAACTGAATATATACTTACCAGTTACACAGTTGCAGATGAAAACACAGCAATTAAGAAAGAATTCCAGATGCAGACAACCACATACAGCTGGACATGGACAGTCTCTTGGGATCATGAAGTCCTGTGAACAAGTAAGACAAAGAAGAAAATCAAAATATGAAAAGAAACTGAATATATACTTACCAGTTACACAGTTGCAGATGAACACGCAGCCATTAAGAAAGAATTCCAGATGCAGACAACCACATACAGCTGGACATGGACAGTGTCTTGGGATCATGAAGTCCTGTGAACAAGTAAGACAAAGAAGAAAGTCAATACATGAAAAGAAACTGAACGCTTACTTACCACATACACAGTTGCAGATGAATACACAGCCAATAGGACTTAAAATCCAGATGCAGACAACAGCAAACAGCTGGAGATGAATAGTCTCTTGGGATCATGACGTCCTGTAAACAAGACAAAAAAAAAGTCAATACATGAATAGAAACGGAATGTATACTTACCTGTTACACAGTTGCAGATGAATATAAAATCAGTCAGGTTGAGTTCCAGATTCAGACAATGGCAAACAGCTGGAGATTGAGAGCCTCTTGGGATCATGAGGTCCTGTGAACAAGTAAGACAAAGAAGAAAATCAAAATATGAAAAGAAACTGAATGTATACTTACCGATTACACAGTTGCAGATGAAAAAAAAAGCCAGTAAGCCAGAGTTCCAGATTCAGACAACCATATATAGTTGATGTGTAGTCTCTTGGGATCACGAGGTCCTGTGAACAAGTAAACAAGACAAAGAAGAAAGTCAATACATGAAAAGAAACTGAATGTTTACTTACCTGTAACACAGTTGCAGATGAATACACAGCCAATAAGACGTAAAATCCAGATGCAGTTGAAAAGTCTCTTGGGATCACGAGGTCCTGTGAACAAGTAAGACAAAGAAGAAAGTAAATACATGAAAAGAAACGTAAAGCTTACTTACCTGTAACACAGTTGCAGATGAATACACAGCCAATAAGACGTAAAATCCAGATGCAGACAACGGCAAACAGCTGGAGATGTATAGACTCTTGGGATCATGAGGTCCTGTAAATAAGACAAAAAAAAGTCAATACATGAATAGAAACGGAAAGTATACTTACCTGTTACACATTTGCAGATGAATACACAGCCAAGAAGACGAAAAATCCAGATGCAGACAACGGCAAACAGCCGGAGATGAATAGTCTCTTGGGATCATGAAGTCCTGTGAACAAGTAAGACAAAGAAGAAAATCAAAATATGAAAAGAAACTGAATATATACTTACCAGTTACACAGTTGTAGATGAACACACAGCCATGAAGAAAGAATTCCAGATGCAGACAACCACATACAGCTGGACATGGACAGTGTCTTGGGATCATGAAGTCCTGTGAACAAGTAAGACAAAGAAGAAAGTCAATACATGAAAAGAAACTGAATGCTTACTTACCTGTAACACAGTTGCAGATGAATACACAGCCAATAAGAGGTAAAATCCAGATGCAGTTGAAAAGTCTCTTGGGATCACGAGGTCCTGTGAACAAGTAAGACAAAGAAGAAAATCAATACATGAAAAGAAACGTAAAGCTTACTTACCTGTAACACAGTTGCAGATGAATACACAGCCAATAAGAGGTAAAATCCAGATGCAAACAACAGCAAACAGCTGGAGATGAATAGTCTCTTGGGATCATGAGGTCCTGTAAATAAGACAAAAAAAAGTCAATACATGAATAGAAACGGAATGTATTCTTACCTGTTACACAGTTGCAGATGAATACACAGCCAGTAAGAAAGAGTTCCAGATGCAGACAACATCATACAGCTGGACAAGGACAGTCTCTTGGGATCATGAAGTCCTGTGAACAAGTAAGACAAAGAAGAAAGTCAATACATGAAAAGAAACTGAATGTATACTTACCTGTTACAAAGTTGCAGATGAATACAAAGACAGTAAGATTGAGTTACAGATGCAGATAACGGCAAACACTTGGAGATTGATAGCCTCTTGGTATCATGAAGTCCTGTGAACAAGTAAGACAAAGAAGAAAGTCAAAACATGAAAAGAAACTGAGTGCTTGCTTACCGACTACACAGTTGCAGATGAATAGAAAGTCAGTCAGATTGAGATCCAGATGCAGACAACGGCAAACACTTGGAGATCGATAGCCTCTTGGGATCCAGATGCAGTTGAATAGTCTTTTGGGATCACGAGGTCCTGTGAACAAGTAAGACAAAGAAGAAAGTCAATACATGAAAAGAAACTGAATGTATACTTACCTGTAATACAGCTGTAGATGTACACAGCCAATAAGACGAAAAATCAAGATGTAGACAACGGCAAACAGCTGGAGATGAATAGTCTCTTGGGATCATGAGGTCCTGTAAACTAGACAATAATAAGGTCAATTCATGAAAAGAAACTGAATGTATACTTACTTGTTACTCAGTTGGAGATGAAAAAAAGCCAGTAAGCCAGAGTTCCAGATTCAGACAACCATATACAGTTGATGTATAGCCTCTTGGGATCACGAGGTCCTGTGAGCAAGTTAGACAAAGAAGAAAGTCAATACATGAAAAGAAACTGAATGTATACTTACCTATTACAGAGTTGCAGATGAATACACAGACAATAAGAAAGAATTCCAGATGCAGACAACTACATACAGCTGGACATGAACAGTCTCTTGGGATCATGAAGTCCTGTGAACAAGTAAGACAAAGAAGAAAGTCAATACATGAAAAGAAACTGAATGTATACTTACCTGTTACACAGTTGCAGATGAATACACAGCCAAGAAGTCGAAAAATCCAGATGCAGTCACGTTGAGTTCCAGATGCAGACAACAGCAAATAATTGAAGGTTCGATAGCCTCTTGGGATCACGAGGTCTAGTGAACAAGTAAGACAAAGAATAAAATCAAAATATGAAAAGAAACTGAATGTATACTTACCTGTTACACAGTTGCAGATGAAAAAAAGCCAGTAAGCCAGAGTTCCAGATTCAGACAACCATATATAGTTGATGTATAGTCTCTTGGGATCACGAGGTCCTGTGAACAAGTAAGACAAAGAAGAAAGTCAATACATGAAATGAAACTGAATGCTTACTTACCGATTACACAGTTGCAGATGAACAGAAAGTCAGTTAGATTGAGTTCCAGATGCAGACGACGGCAAACACTTGGAGATTGATAGCCCCTTGGGATCATGATGTCCTGTGAACAAGTAAGACAAAGAAGAAAGTCAATACATGAAAAGAAACGTAAAGCTTACTTACCTGTAACACAGTTGCAGATGAATACACAGCCAATAAGACGAAAAATCCAGATGCAGTTGAAAAGTCTCTTGGGATCACGAGGTCCTGTGAACAAGTAAGATAAACAAGAAAATCAATACATGAAAAGAAACGTAAAGCTTACTTACCTGTAACACAGTTGCAGATGAATACACAGCCAATAAGAGGTAAAATCCAGATGCAGACAACAGCAAACAGCTGGAGATGAATAGTCTCTTGGGATCATGAGGTCCTGTAAATAAGACAAAAAAAAGTCAATACATGAATAGAAACGGAATGTATACTTACTTGTTACAAAGTTGCAGATGAATACAAAGACAGTAAGAAAGAATTCCAGATGCAGACAACAACATACAGCTGGACATGGATAGTCTCTTGGGATCAGGAGGTCCTGTAAACAAGACAAAGAAGAAAGTCAACACATAAAAAGAAACTGAATGTATAGTTACCTGTCACACAGTTGCAGATGAAAAAAAAAGCCGGTAAGCCAGATTTCCAGATGCTGACAACCATATGCAGTTGATGTATAGTCTCTTGGGATCACAAGGTTCTGTGAACAAGTAAGACAAAGAAGAAAGTCAATACATGAAAAGAAACTGAATGCTTACTTTCCGATTACACAGTTGCAGATGAATACACAGCCAATAAGACGGAAAATCCAGATGCAGACAATGGCAAACACTTGGAGATCGATATCCTCTTTGGATCATGAAGTCCTGTGAACAAGTAAGACAAAGAAAAAAGTCAATGCATGAAAAGAAACTGAATGTATACTTACCTGTTACAAAGTTGCAGATGAATACAAAGCCAGTAAGAAAGAATTCCAGATGCAGACAACCACATCCAGCTGGACATGGATAGTCCCTTGGGATCATGAGGTCCTGTTAAAAAGACAAAGAAGAAAGTCAATAAATGAAAAGAAGCTGAATGTATACTTACCTGTTACACAGTTGCAGATGAATACACAGCCATTAAGAAAGAATTCCAGATGCAGACAATCACATACAGCTGGACATGGATAGTCTCTTGGGATCATGAAGTCCTGTGAACAAGTAAGACAAAGAAGAAAGTCAATACATGAAAAGAAACTGAATGCTTACTTACCGATTACACAGTTGCAGATGAACAGAAAGTCAGTCAGATTGAGTTCCAGATGCAGACAACGGCCAAAACTTGGAGATCGATAGCCTCTTGTTATCATGAAGTCCTGTGAACAAGTAAAACAAAGAAGAAAGTCAAAACATGAAAAGAAACTGAATGTATACTTACCTGTTACACAGTTGCAGATGAATAGAAAGTCAGTCAGATTGAGTTCCAGATGCAGACAACGGCAAACACTTGGAGATCGATAGCCTCTTGGGATCATGAAGTCCTGTGAACAAGTAAGACAAAGAAGAAAGTCAATACATGAAAAGAAACTGAATGTTTACTTACCTGTAACACAGTTGCAGATGAAAACACAGCTAATAAGACGAAAAATCCAGATGCAGTTGAAAAGTCTCTTGGGATCACAAGGTCCTGTGAACAAGTAAGACAAAGAAGAAAATGAAGACATGAAAAGAAACTGAAGGTATACTTACCTGTCACACAGTTGCAGATGAATAGAAAGTCAGTCAGATTGAGTTCCAGATGCAGACAACGGCAAACACTTGGAGATCGATAGCCTCTTGGTATCATGAAGTCCTGTGAACAAGTAAGACAAAGAAGAAAGTCAAAACATGAAAAGAAACTGAATGCATACTTACCTGTTACACAGTTGCCGATGAATAGAAAGTCAGTCAGATTGAGTTCCAGATGCAGACAACGGCAAACACTTGGAGATCGATAGCCTCTTGGGATCATGAAGTCCTGTCAACAAGTAAGACAAAGAAGAAAATCAATACATGAAAAGAAACTGAATGTATACTTACCTATTACACAGTTGCAGATGAAAAAAAGCCAGTAAGCCAGAGTTCCAGATTTAGACAACCATATATATTTGATGTATAGTCTCTTGGGATCACGAGGTCCTGTGAACAAGTAAGACAAAAAAGAAAGTCAATACATGAAATGAAACTGAATGCTTACTTACCGATTAAACAGTTGCAGTTGAATAGAAAGTGAGTTAGATTGAGTTCCAGATGCAGACGTCGGCAAACACTTGGAGATTGGTAGCCTCTTGGGATCATGAAGTCCTGTGAACAAGTAAGATAAAGAAGAAAGTCAAAATATGAAAAGAAACTGAATGTATACTTACATGTAACACAGTTGCAGATTAATTCAAAGCCAATAAGACGAAAAATCCAGATGCAGATGAATAATCGCTTGGGATAATGAGGTCCTGTAAACAAGACAAAGAAGAAAGTCAATACAGAATGTACACTTACCTTTTACACAGTTGCAGATGAATACACAGCCAATAAGACGAAAAATCCAGATGCAGTTGAATAGTCTCTTGGGATCATGAAGTCCTGTGAATAAGTAAGACAAATAAGAAAGTCAGTACATGAAAAGAAACTGAATGTATACTTACCTGTTACACGGTTGCAGTTGAAAAGAAACAGAATGTATACTTACCTATTGCACAGTTGCAGATGAATAGAAAGTCAGTCAGATTGAGTTCCCGATGCAGACAACGGCAAACCCTTGCAGATCGAAAGCCTCTTGGGATCATTAAGTCCTGTCAACAAGTAAGACAAAGAAGAAAATCTAAATATGAAAAGAAATTGAATGTATACTTACCTATAACACAGTTGCAGATGAATACACACCCAATAAGACGTAAAATCCAGATGCAGACAACGGCAAACAGCTGGAAATGAATAGTCTCTTGGGATCATGAGTTCCTGTAGACAAGATAAAAAGAAAGTCAATACATGAAAAGAAACTGAATATATACTTACCTGTTACACAGTTGCAGATGAATAGAAAGTCAGTCAGATTGAGTTCCAGATGCAGACAACAGTAAACACTTGGAGATCGATAGCCTCTTGGGATCATGAAGTCCTGTGAACAAGACAAAGAAGAAAATTAAAACATGAAAAGAAACTGAATGTATACTTACCTGTTACACTGTTGCAGATTAATACACATCCAATAAGACAAAAAATCCATATGCAGATGAATAGTCTCTTGTGATCATGAGGTCCTGTAAACAAGACAAAGAAGAAAGTCAATACAACAAAAGAAACTGAATGTACACTTACCTATTACATAGTTGCAGATGAATAGAAAGTCAGTCAGATTGAGATCCAGTTGCAGACAACCACATACAGCTGGACATGGATAGTCTCTCTGGATCATCAAGTCCTGTGAACAAGTAAGACACAAAAGAAAATCAAAATATGAAAAGAAACTGAATATATACTTACGTGTTACACAGTTACAGATGAATACACACCCAATAAGACGAAAAATCCAGATGCAGTTGAATAGCCTCTTGGGATCACGAGGTCCTGTGAACAAGTAAGACAAAGAAGAAAATCAATACATGAAAAGAAACGGAATGCTTACTTACCGATTACACAGTTGCAGATGAATACACAGCCATTAAGAAAGAATTTCAGATGCAGACTACCACATACAGCTGGACATGGACAGTCTCTTGGGATCATGAAGTCCTGTGAAGAAGTAAGACAAAGAAGAAAGTCAATACATGAAAAGAAACTGAACGTATACTTACCTGTTACACAGTTGCAGATGAATAGAAAGTCAGTCAGATTGAGTTCCAGATGCAGACAACGGTAAACACTTGGAGATCAATATCCTCTTGGGATCATGAAGTCCTGTGAACAAGACAAAGAAGAAAATCAATTCATGAAAAGAAACTGAATGTTTACATACCTGTAACCCAGTTGCAGACGATAACACAGCGAATAAGACGAAAAATCCAGATGCAGTTGAAAAGTCTCTTGGGATCACAAGGTCCTGTGAACAAGTAAGACAAAGAAGAAAATCAATACATGAAAAGAAACTGAAGGTATACTTATCTGTCACACACTTGCAGATTAATACACAGCCAATAAGATGAAAAATCCAGATGCAGACAACGGCAAACAGCTGGAGATGAATAGTCTCTTGGGATCATGAGGTCCTGTAAACAAGTAAGACAAAGAAGAAAGTCAATACATGAAAAGAAACTGAATGCTTACTTACCGATTACACAGTTGCAGATGAAAAAATTAAAGCCAGTAAGCCAGAGTTCCAGATTCAGACAACCATATACAGCTGATTTATAGTCTCTTGGGATGACGAGGTACTGTGAAGAAGTAAGACAAAGAAAGTCAATACATGAAAAGAAACTGAATGTATACTTACCTGTAACACAGTTGCAGATGAATATACAGTCAGTAAGAAAGAATTCCAGATGCAGACAACCACATACAGCTGGACATCGATAGCCTCTTGGGATCATGAGGTCCTGTAAACAAGACAAAAAGAAAGTCAATACATGAAAAGAAACTGAATGTATACTTACCTGTAACACAGTTGAAAATGAATACACAACCAATAAGACGAAAAATCCAGACAACCACATACAGCTGGAAATCGATAGCCTATTGGGATCCTGAAAACAAGACAAAAAGAAAGTCAATACATAAAAAAACTGAATGTTTACTTACGTGTTACACAGCTGCAGATGAACACACAGTCAGTAAGAAAGAATTCCAGATACAGACAACAACATACAGCTGGACATGGATAGTCTCTTGGGATCACGAGGTCCTGTGAAAAAGTAAGACAAAGAAGAAAGTCAATACATGAAAAGAAACTGAATGTATACTTACCTGTTACACAGTTGCAGATGAATAGAAAGTCAGTCAGATTGAGTTCCAGATGCAAACAACGGCAAACACATGGGAATCGATAGCCTCTTGGGATCATGAAGTCCTGTCAACAAGTAAGACAAAGAAGAAAATCAATACATGAAAAGAAATGGTAATGTATACTTACCTACTACACAGTTACAGAAGAACAAAGTCAGTCAGATTGAGATCAAGATGCAGACAACGGCAAGCACTTGGAGATCGATAGCCTCTTAGGATCATGAAGTCCCGTAAACAAGTAAGACAAAGAAGAAAGTCAATACATGAAAATAAACTGAATGTATACTTACCTGTTACACAGTTGCAGATGAACACAGCCAGTAAGAAAGAATTCCAGATGCAGACAACCACATACAGCTGGACATGGACAGTCTCTTGGGATCATGAAGTCCTGTGAACAAGTAAGACTAAGAAGAAAGTCAATACATGAAAAGAAACTGAATGCTTACTTACCTGTTACACAGTTGCAGATGAATACACACCCAGTACGACAGAGTTCCAGATGCAGACTACGGCAAAAAGTTGGAAATAGATAGTCTCTTGGTATCATGAGGGCCTGTCAACAAGTAAGACAAAGAAGAAAGTCAAAACATGAAAAGAAACTGAATGTATACTTACCTGTTACACAGTTGCAGATGAAAAAAAAGCCAGTAAGCCAGAGTTCCAGATTCAGACAACCATATACAGTTGATGTATCGTCTCTTGAGATCACGAGGTCCTGTCAACAAGTAAGACAAAGAAGAAAATCAAAATATGAAAAGAAACTGAATGTTTACTTACCTGTAACACAGTTGCAGATTAATACACAGTCAGTAAGAAAGAATTCAAGATGCAGACAACCACATACAGCTGCATATGGACAGTCTCTTGGGATCATGAAGTCCTGTGAACAAGTAAGACTAAGAAGAAAGTCAATACATGAAAAGAAACTGAATGCTTACTTACCTGTTACACAGTTGCAGATGAATACACAGCCAGTAAGAAAGACTTCCAGATGCAGACAACCACATACAGATGGACATGGATAGTGTCTTGCGATCATGAAGTCCTGTGAACAAGTAAAACAAAGAAAAAGTCAAATCATGAAAAGAAACTGAATGCTTACTTACCGATTACACAGTTGCAGATGAAAAAAAGCCAGTAAGCTAGAGTTCCAGATTCAGACAACCATATACAGTTGATGTATAGTCTCTTGAGATCATGAGGTCCTGTGAAAGGGACAAAATGAAAGTCAATACATGAAAAGAAACTGAATGCTTACTTACCTGTTACACAGTTGCAGATGAATACACAGCCAGTAAGAAAGACTTCCAGATGCAGACAACCACATACAGCTGGACATGAATATCTCTTCGGATCATGAAGTCCTGACAAAGAGTAAGACAAAGATGAAAATCAATATATGAAAAGAAACTGAATGTATACTTACCTGTTACACAGTTGCAGATGAAAAAAAGGCCAGTAAGCCAGAGTTCCAGATGCAGACAACCATATACAGTTGATGTAAAGTCTCTTGGGATCACCAGGTCCTGTGAACAAGTAAAACAATGAAGAAAGTTAATACATGAAAAGAAACAGAATGTTTACTTACCTGTTACACAGTTGCAGATGAATACACAGCAAGAAAGAAAGAATTCCAGATGCAGACAACATACAGCTGGACATGGACAGTCTCTTGGGATCATGAAGGCCTGTGAACAAGTAAGACAAAGAAGAAAGTCAATACATGAAAATAAACTGAATGCTTACTTACCGATTACACAGTTGCAGATGAATAGAAAATCAGTCAGATTGAGATCCAGATGCACACAACGGCAAACACTTGGAGATCGATAGCCTCTTGGGATCATGAGGTCCTGTAAACAAGACAAAAAGAAAGTCAATACATGAAAAGAAACTGAATGTATACTTACCTGTTACACAGTTGCAGGTGAATAGAAAGTCAGTCAGATTGAGATCCAGATGCACAAAACGGCAAACACTTGAAGATCGATAGCCTCTTGGGATCATGAAGTCCTGTGAACAAGTAAGAAAAAGAAGAAAGTCAATACATGAAAAGAAACTGAATGTATACTTACCTGTTACAAAGTTGCAGATGAATACAAATCCAATAACAAAGAATTCCAGATTCAGACAACCACATCCAGCTGGACATGGAAAGTCTCTTGGGATCATGAGGTCCTGTAAACAAAAGAAACTGAATGCTTTTCTACCGATTACACAGTTGCAGATGAATACACAGTCAGTAAGAAAGAATTCCACATGCAGACAACGGCAAACAGCTGGAGATGAATAGTCTCTTCGGATCATGAGGTCCTGTAAACAAGACAAAAAGAAAGTCAATACATGAAAAGGAACTGAATGTATACTTACCTGTTACAAAGTTGCAGGTGAATACAAAGCCAGTAAGAAAGAGTTCCAGATGCAGACAACCACATCCAGCTGGACAAGGACAGTCTCTTGGAATCATGAAGTCCTGTGAACAAGTAAGACAAAGAAGAAAGTCAATACATGAAAAGAAACTGAATGTATACTTACCTGTTACAAAGTTGCAGATGAATACAAATCCAATAAGAAAGAATTCCAGATTCAGACAACCACATCCAGCTGGACATGGAAAGTCTCTTGGGATCATGAGGTCCTGTAAACAAGACAAAGAAGAAAGTCAATACTTACCTGTTACACAGTTGCAGATGAATAGAAAGTCAGTCAGATTGAGTTCCAGATGCAGACAACGGCAAGCACTTGGAGATCGATAGCCTCTTGGGATCATGAAGTCCTGTCAAGAAGTAAGACAAAGAAGAAAATTCAAAATATGAAAAGAAATTGAATGTATACTTACCTATAACACAGTTGCAGATGAATACACAGCCAATAAAACGTAAAATCCAGATGCAGACAACGGCAAACAGCTGGAGATAAATAGTCTCTTGGGATCATGAGGTCCTGTAAACAAAAAAAAAAAAGTCAATACATGAAAAGAAACGGAATGTATACTTACCTGTTACACAGTTGCAGATGAATACACAGCCAGTAAGAAAGAATTCCAGATGCAGACAACCACATACAGCTGGACAACGACAATCTCTTGGGATCACGAAGTCCTGTCAACAAGTAAGACAAAGAAGAAAGTCAATACATGAAAAGAAACTAAATGTATACTTACCTGTTACACAGTTGCAGATGAATAGAAAGTCAGTCAGATTGAGTTCCAGATGCAGACAACAGCAAACACTTGGAGATCGATAGCCTGTTGGGATCATGAATTCCAGTCAAAAAGTAAGACAAAGAAGAAAATCAAAACATGAAAAGAAACTGAATGTATACTTACCTGTTATAAAGTTGCAGATGAATACAACTCCAGTAAGAAAGAATTCCAGATGCAGACAACCACATCCAGCTGGACATGGATAGTCTCTTGGGATCATGAGGTCCTGTAAACAATACAAAGAAGAAAGTCAAAATATGAAAAGAAACTGAATATATACTTACCTGTTACACAGTTGCAGATGATAGAAAGTCAGTAAGATTGAGTTCCAGATGCAGACAACGGCAAACACTTGGAGATCGATAGCCTCTTGGGATCATGAAGTCCTGTGAACAAGTAAGATAAAGAAGAAAATCAAAATATGAAAAGAAACGGAATGCTTACTTACCGATTACACAGTTGCAGATGAAAACACATCCATTAAGAAAGAATTTCAGATGCAGACAACCTCATACAGCTGGACATGGATAGCCTCTTGGGATCAAAAAGTCCTGTGAACAAGTAAGCCAAAGAAGAAAATCAAAATATGAAAAGAAATTGTATGTATACTTATCTGTAACACAGTTGCAGATGAATACACAGCCAATAAGACGTAAAATCCAGATGCAGACAACGGCAAACAGCTGGAGATAAATAGTCTCTTGGGATCATGAGCTCCTGTAAACAAAACAAAAAAAAGTCAATACATGAAAAGAAACGGAATGTGTACTTACCTGTTACACAGTTGCAGATGAATACACAGCCAGTAAGAAATAATTCCAGATGCAGACAACCACATACAGCTGGACAACGACAATCTCTTGGGATCACGAAGTCCTGTCAACAAGTAAGACAAGGAAGAAAGTCAATACATGAAAAGAAACTAAATGTATACTTACCTGTTACAAAGTTGCAGATGAATACAAATCCAGTAAGAAATAATTCCAGATGCAGACAACCACATACAGCTGGACAACGACAATCTCTTGGGATCACGAAGTCCTGTCAACAAGTAAGACAAAGAAGAAAGTCAATACATGAAAAGAAACTGAATGTATACTTACCTGTTACACAGTTGCAGTTGAAAAAAAGCTAGTAAGCCAGAGTTCCAGATTCAGACAACCATATACAGTTGATGTATACTCTCTTGGGATCACGAGGTCCTGTGAACAAGTAAGACAAAGAAGAAAGTCAATACATGAAAAGAAATTGAATGTATACTTACCTGTTACACAGTTGCAGATGAATAGAAAGTCAGTCAGATTGAGATCCTGATGCAGACAACGACAAACACTTGGAGATCGATAGCCTCTTGGGATCATGAGGTCCTGTCAAGAAGTAAGACAAAGAAGAAAATCAAAATATGAAAAGAAACTGAATGTATACTTACCTGTAACACAGTTGCAGATGAATACACAGCCAATAAGACGTAAAATCCAGATGCAGATGAATAGTCTCTTGGGATCATGAGGTCCTGTAAACAAGACAAAGAAGAAAGTCAATACATGAAAAGAAACTGAATGTATACTTATCTGTTACACAGTTGCAGATGAATGGGAAGTAAGTTGGATTGAGTTCCAGATGCAGACAACGGCAAGCACTTGGAGATCGATAGCCTCTTGGGATCATGAAGTCCTGTCAAGAAGTAAGACAAAGAAGAAAATCAAAACATGAAAAGAAACTGAATGTATACTTACCTGTTACACAGTTGCAGATGAAAAGAAACGGAATGTATACTTACCTGTTACACAGATGCAGATGAATACACAGTCAGTAAGAAAGAATGCCAGATGCATACAACCACATACAGCTGGAGATCGATAGCCTCTTGGGATCATGAGGTCCTGTAAACAAAACAAAAAGAAAGTCAATACATGAAAAGTAACTGAATTTATACTTACCTGTTACACTGTTGCAGATGAATACACAGTCAGTAAGAAAGAATTCCAGATGCAGACAACCACATACAGCTGGACATTGATAGTCTCTTCGGATCATGAAGTCCTGTGAACAAGTAAGACAAAGAAGAAAGTCAAAACATGAAAAGAAACTGAATGTATACTTACCTGTTACACAGTTGCAGTTGAAAAAAAGCTAGTAAGCCAGAGTTCCAGATTCAGACAACCATATACAGTTGATGTATAGTCTCTTGGGATCACGAGGTCCTGTGAACAAGTAAGACAAAGAAGAAAGTCAATACATGAAAAGAAATTGAATGTATACTTACCTGTTACACAGTTGCAGATGAATAGAAAGTCAGTCAGATTGAGATCCTGATGCAGACAACGACAAACACTTGGAGATCGATAGCCTCTTGGGATCATGAGGTCCTGTCAAGAAGTAAGACAAAGAAGAAAATCAAAATATGAAAAGAAACTGAATGTATACTTACCTGTAACACAGTTGCAGATGAATACACAGCCAATAAGACGTAAAATCCAGATGCAGATGAATAGTCTCTTGGGATCATGAGGTCCTGTAAACAAGACAAAGAAGAAAGTCAATACATGAAAAGAAACTGAATGTATACTTATCTGTTACACAGTTGCAGATGAATGGGAAGTAAGTTGGATTGAGTTCCAGATGCAGACAACGGCAAGCACTTGGAGATCGATAGCCTCTTGGGATCATGAAGTCCTGTCAAGAAGTAAGACAAAGAAGAAAATCAAAACATGAAAAGAAACTGAATGTATACTTACCTGTTACACAGTTGCAGATGAAAAGAAACGGAATGTATACTTACCTGTTACACAGATGCAGATGAATACACAGTCAGTAAGAAAGAATGCCAGATGCATACAACCACATACAGCTGGAGATCGATAGCCTCTTGGGATCATGAGGTCCTGTAAACAAAACAAAAAGAAAGTCAATACATGAAAAGTAACTGAATTTATACTTACCTGTTACACTGTTGCAGATGAATACACAGTCAGTAAGAAAGAATTCCAGATGCAGACAACCACATACAGCTGGACATTGATAGTCTCTTCGGATCATGAAGTCCTGTGAACAAGTAAGACAAAGAAGAAAGTCAAAACATGAAAAGAAACTGAATGTATACTTACCTGTTACACAGTTGCAGATGAAAAAAAAGCTAGTAAGCCAGAGTTCCAGATGCAGATAACCATATACAGTTGATGTATCGTCTCTTGGGATCACGAGGTTCGGTGAACAAGTAAGACAAAGAAGAAAGTCAATACATGAAAAGAAACTGAATGTATACTTACCTGTTACACAGTTGCAGATGAATAGAAAGTCAGTCAGATTGAGATCCAGATGCAGACAACGGCAAACACTTGGAGATCGATAGCCTCTTGGGATCATGAAGTCCTGTCAACAAGTAAGACAAAGAAGAAAATCCAAATATGAAAAGAAACTGAATGTATACTTACCTGTAACACAGTTGCAGATTAATACACAGCCAATAAGATGAAAAATCAAGATGCAGACAATGGCAAACAGCTGGAGATGAATAGTCTCTTGGGATCATGAGGTCCTGTAAACAAGTAAGACAAAGAAGAAAGTCAATACATGAAAAGAAACTGAATGCTTACTTACCGATTACACAGTTGCAGATGAAAAAAATAAAGCCAGTAAGCCAGAGTTCCAGATTCAGACAACCATATACAGTTGATTTATAGTCTCTTGGGATCATGAGGTACTGTGGACAAGTAAGACAAAGAAGAAAGTCAATACATGAAAAGAAACTGAATGTATACTTACCTGTAACACAGTTGCAGATGAATACACAGTCAGTAAGAAAGAATTCCAGATGCAGACTACCACATACAGCTGGAGATCGATAGCCTCTTGGGATCATGAGGTCCTGTAAACAAGACAAAAAGAAAGTCAATACATGAAAAGTAACTGAATTTATACTTACCTGTTACACTGTTGCAGATGAATACACAGTCAGTAAGAAAGAATTCCAGATGCAGACAACAACAAATAGCTGGACATGGACAGTCTCTTGGGATCATGAAGTCCTGTGAACAAGTGAGACAACGAAGAAAGTCAATACATGAAAAGAAACTGAATGTATACTTACCTGTTACAAAGTTGCAGATGAAAACAAAGCCAGTAAGAAAGAATTCCAGATGCAGACAACCACATCCAGCTGGACACGGATAGTCTCTTGGGATCATGAGGTCCTTTAAACAAGACAAAGAAGAAAGTCAATACATGAAAAGAAACTGAATGTATACTTACCTGTTACACAGTTGCAGATGAATAGGAAGCAAGTTAGATTGAGTTCCAGATGCAGACAACGGCAAGCACTTGGAGATCGATAGCCTCTTGGGATCATGAAGTCCTGTCAAGAAGTAAGACAAAGAAGAAAATCAAAACATGAAAAGAAACTGAATGTATACTTACCTGTTACACAGTTGCAGATGAATACACAGTCAGTAAGAAAGAATTCCAGATGCAGACAATCACATACAGCTGGACATCGATAGCCTCTTGGGATCATGAAGTCTTGTAAACAAGACAAAAAGAAAGTCAATACATGAAAAGAAACTGAATGTATACGTACCTGTTACACAATTGCAGATGAATAGGAAGTAAGTTAGATTGAGTTCCAGATGCAGACAACAGCAAGCACTTGGAGATCGATAGCCTCTTGGGATCATGAAGTCCTGTCAAGAAGTAAGACAAAGAAGAAAATCAAAACATGAAAAGAAACTGAATGTATACTTACCTGTTACACAGTTGCAGATGAATACACAGTCAGTAAGAAAGAATTCCAGATGCAGACAACCACATACAGCTGGAGATCGACAGTCTCTTGGGATCATGAAGTCCTGTGAACAAGTGAGACAACGAAGAAAGTCAATACATGAAAAGAAACTGAATGTATACTTACCTGTTACAAAGTTGCAGATGAATACACAGTCAGTAAGAAAGAATTCCAGATGCAGACAACCACATACAGCTGGACATCGATAGCCTCTTGGGATCATGAGGTCCTGTAAACAAGACAAAAAGAAAGTCAATACATGAAAAGAAACTGAATGTATACTTACCTTTTACACAGTTGCAGTTGAAAAAAAGCCAGTAAGCCAGAGTTCCAGATTCAGACAACCATATACAGTTGATGTATAGTCTCCTGGGATCACGAGGTTCTGTGAACAAGTAAGACAAAGAAGAAAGTCAATACATGAAAAGAAACTGAATGCTTAGTTACAGATTAATAGAATTATTTGCAGATGAATAGAAAGTCAGTCAGATTGAGTTCCAGATGCAGACAACGGCAAACACTTGGAGATCGATAGCCTCTTGGGATCATGAAGTCCTGTCAAGAAGTAAGAAAGAAGAAAATCAAAACATGAAAAGAAACTGAATGTATACTTACCTGTTACACAGTTGCAGATGAATACACAGTTAGTAAGAAAGAATTCCAGATGCAGACAACCACATACAGCTGGACATCGATAGCCTCTTGGGATCATGAAGTCCTGTAAACAAGACAAAAAGAAAGTCAATACATGAAAAGAAACTGAATGTATACTTACCTGTTACACAGTTGCAGATGAATAGAAAGTCAGTCAGATTGAGTTCCAGATGCAGACAACGGAGGACACCTTTCGCTGTACAATGTGCACTGTACAGTGAAACATACGTGCACCTTACCTTACCTTGGGATCATGAGGTCCTGTAAACAAGAAAAAAAGAAAGTCAATACATGAAAAGAAACTGAATGCTTACTTACCGATTACACAGTTGGAGATGAATACACAGCCATTATGAAAGAATTCCAGATGCAGACAACCACATACAGCTGGACATGGACAGACTCTTGGGATCATGAAGTCCTGTGAACAAGACAAAATAGAAAGTCAATACATGAAAAGAAGCTGAATGTATACTTACCTGTTACACAGTTGCAGATGAAAAAAAGCCAGTAAGCCAGAGTTCCAGATTCAGTCAACCATATACAGTTGATGTATAGTCTCCTGGGATCATGAAGTCCTGTGAACAAGTAAGACAAAGAAAAAAGTAAATACATGAAAAGAAACTGAATGTATACTTACCTGTAACACAGTTGCAGATGAACACACAGCCAATAAGACGAAAAATCCAGATGAAGACAATGGCAAACACTTGGAGATCGATAGCCTCTTGGGATCATGAAGTCCTGTCAACAAGTAAGACAAAGAAGAAAATCAAAACATAAAAAGAAACTGAATGTATACTTACCTGTTACACAGTTACAGATGAATACACAGTCAGTAAGAAAAAATTCCAGATGCAGGCAACCACATACAGCTGGAAACCGATAGCCTCTTGGGATCATGAAGTCCTGTAAACAAGACAAAAAGAAAGTCAATACATGAATCAGAATCAGAATCAGAATCTCTTTATTTCATATGTTACACATACAAGGAATTTGTCTTGGTGAGAGCAACACGTATGACAAGTAACAAAAAAAAAAAAATCACAGAATATTCTTAAACTAAAGGAAAATGACACTAAACAATAAATAGGGTATGGGATAAATTAAAAAAGTAAAAAGTACTAAGGTAAAAAAGAGCTGAAAATATATTTACAGAAAAGAACATCTGTACAGGTGTGCAAATAGTCATAGTGCAAAATAGGCAGAGTGCAAAATAGCTGTTCAGTCCGGTTTGGTACAGTTCAGTTGTAAGTTTTGAGGTTTACAGTGGGAGGTGTCCACTGTGATTGAGGAGCGCTACAGCTCTGGGGAAGAAGCTGTTAGCATGACGTGTTGTGCTGGTTTTGATGGACCGCAGTCTTCTACCCGAGGGGAGTGTCTGGAAGAGGAGGTGTCCAGGATGTGAGGGGTCAGATGTTATCTTGCCAGCCCGCTTCCTCATCCTGCTGGTGTAGATCTGCTGAAGTGATGGCAGGTTACATCCGATGATCCTCTCTGCTCTCCTGATGATGCGCTGGAGTTTGGTTCTTTCTTGTGAGGTGGAGGAACCAAACCAGATAGTTATGGAGGCAGTGATAATGGACTCGATGATCGCTGTGTAGAACTGGATCATGAGGGTCTGTGGCAGGTTGAACTTCTTGAGCTGTCTCAAGAAGAACATTCTTTGTTGAGCTTTCTTGATGATGGAGATGGTGTTTTTCTCCCATTTCAAGTCTCTGGAAATGGTGGTGACCAGGAACTTGAGTGACTCCACCATTGATACTGCAGTGTTGTTGATGTGGAGGGGGGGGAAGGGTGGGTGGATTGCGTCGGAAGTCCACCACCATGTCTACAGTCTTTTCTGTGTTTAGCAGCAGGTGGTTGTTGCTGCACCAGGACAACGGCAAACAGCTGGAAATGAATAGTCTCTTGGGATCATGAGGTCCTGTAAACAAGTAAGACAAAGAAGAAAGTCAAAACATGAAAAGAAACTGAATGTATACTTACCTGTTACACAGTTGCAGATGAATACACAGTCAGTAAGAAAGAATTCCAGATGCAGACAACCACATACAGCTAGACATCGATAGCCTCTTGGGATCATGAAGTCCTGTAAACAAGACAAAAAGAAAGTCAATGCATGAAGAGAAACTGAATGTATATTTACCTGTTACAAAGTTGCAGATGAATAGAAAGTCAGTCAGATTGAGTTCCAGATACAGACAACGGCAAACACTTGGAGATCGATAGCCTCTTGGGGTCATGAAGTCCTGTGAACAAGTAAGAAAAAGAACAAAGTCAAAACATGAAAAGAAACTGAATGTATACTTACCTGTTGCACAGTTGCAGATGAATAGAAAGTCAGTCAGATTGAGTTCCAGATGCAGACAACGGCAAACACTTTGAGATCTATAGCCTCTTGGGATCATGAAGTCCTGTCAACAAGTAAGACAAAAAAGAAAATCAAAATATGAATAGAAATTGAATGTATACTTACCTATAACACAGTTGCAGATGAATACACAGCCAATAAAACGTAAAATCCAGATGCAGACAAAGGCAAACAGCTGGCGATGAATAGTCTCTTGGGATGAAGACAAGAAGTAAGACAAAGAAGAAAATCAAAACATGAAAAGAAACTGAATGTATACTTACCTGATACACAGTTGCAGATGAATACACAGTCAGTAAGAAAGAATTCCAGATGCAGACAACCAAATTCAGCTGGACATCGATAGCCTCTTGGGATCATGAAGTCCTGTAAACAAGTAAGACAAAGAAGAAAATCAAAACATGAAAAGAAACTGAATGTTTACTTACCTTTAACACAGTTGCAGATGAATACACAGCCAATAAGACAAAAAATCCAGATGCAGATGAATAGTATCTTGGGATCATGAGGTCCTGTAAACAAGAAAGAAGAAAGTCAATACATGAAAAGAAACTGAATGTATACTTACCTGTTACACAGTTGCAGATGAAAAAAAGCCAGTAAGCCAGAGTTCCAGATTCAGACAACCATATACAGTTGATGTATAGTCTCTTGGGATCACGAGGTCCTGTGAACAAGACAAAGAAGAAAGTCAATGCATGAAAAGAAACTGAATGTATACTTACCTGTTACAATGTTGCAGATGAATACAAAGCCAGTAAGAAAGAATTCCAGATGCAGACAACCACATACAGCTGGACATGAATAGTCTCTTGGGATTATGAGGTCCTGTAAACAAGACAAAGAAGAAAGTCAATACATGAAAAGTAACTGAATTTATACTTACCTGTTACACTGTTGCAGATGAATACACAGTCAGTAAGAAAGAATTCCAGATGCAGACAAACACATACAGCTGGACATCGATAGCCTCTTGGGATCATGAGGTCCTGTAAACAAGACAAAGAAGAAAGTCAATACATGAAAAGAAACTGAATGTATACTTACCTGTTACACAGTTGCAGATGAAAAAAAAAGCTAGTAAGCCAGAGTTCCAGATGCAGATAACCATATACAGTTCATGTATAGTCTCTTGGGATCACGAGGTTCTGTGAACAAGTAAGACAAAGAAGAAAGTCAATACATTAAAATAAACGGAATGTATAGTTACCTGTTACACATTTGCAGATGAATACACCGTCAGTAATCCAAAATACCAGATGCAGACAATGGCAAAAAGTGGGAGATGGATACACTCTTAGGATCAAGAGGTCATATGAACAAGTAAGACAAATAAGAAAATCAATACATGAAAAGAAACTGAATGTATACTTACCTGTTACAGAGTTGCAGATTAATACACAGCCAGTATAAAAAAGAATTCCAGATGCAGACAACCACATATAGCTGGAAATGGATAGCCTCTTGGGATCATGAAATCCTGTCAACAAGTAAGACAAAGAACAAAATCAAAATATGAAAAGAAACTGAATGTATACTCACCTGTTACACAGTTGAAGATAAATAAACAGCCAATAAGAAGAAAAATTCAGATACAGACAACGGCAAACAGCTGGAGATGAACAGTCTCTTGGCATCATGAGGTCCTGTGAACAAGAAAGTCAATACATGAAAAGAAACTGAATGTTTACTTACCTGTTACACAGTTGCAGATGAATACACAGCCAGTACGACAGAGTTCCAGATGCAGACTACGGCAAAAAGTTGGAAATAGATAGTCTCTTGGTATCATGAGGGCCTGTCAGCAAGTAAGACAAAGAAGAAAGTCAAAACATGAAAAGAAACTGAATGTATACTTACCTGTAACACAGTTGCAGATTAATACACAGTCAGTAAGAAAGAATTCAAGATGCAGACAACCACACACAGCTGCATATGGACAGTCTCTTGGGATCATGAAGTCATGTGAACAAGTAAGACTAAAAAGAAAGTCAATACATGAAAAGAAACTGAAAGCTTACTTACCGATTACACAGTTGCAGATAAATTGAAAGTCAGTCAGATTGAGATCCAGATGCAGACAACGGCAAACACTTGGAGATCGATAGCCTCTTGGGATCATGAAGTCCTGTCAACAAGTAAGACAAAGAAGAAAGTCAATACATGAAAAGAAACTGAATGTTTACTTACCTGTTACACAGTTGCAGATGAATACACAGCCAGTAAGAAAGAACTCCAGATACAGACAACTACATACAGATGGACATGGATAGTGTCTTGCGATCATGAAGTCCTGTGAACAAGTAAAACAAAAAAAAAAGTCAAATCATGAAAAGAAACTGAATGCTTACTTACCGATTACATAGTTGCAGATGAAAAAAAGCCAGTAAGCTAGAGTTCCAGATTCAGACAACCACATACAGTTGATGTATAGTCTCTTGAGATCCTGAGGTCCTCTGAAAGGGACAAAATGAAAGTCAATACATGAAAAGAAATGGAATGTATACTTACCTGTTACACAGTTGCAGACTAATACACAGCCAGTAAGAAAGACTTCCAGATGCAGACAACCACATACAGCTGGACTTGAATATCTCTTGGGATCATGAAGTCCTGACAAAGAGTAAGACAAAGATGAAAATCAAAATATGAAAAGAAACTGAATGTATTCTTACCTGTTACACAGTTGCAGATGAAAAAAGGCCAGTAAGCCAGAGATCCAGATGCAGAAAACCATATACAGTTGATGTAAAGTCTCTTGGGATCACGAGGTCCTGTGAACAAGTAAGACAAAGAAGAAAGTTAATACATGAAAAGAAACGGAATGTATACTTACCTGTTACAAAGTTGCAGATGAATACAAATCCAGTAAGAAAGAATTCCAGATGCAGACAACCACATCCAGCTGGACATGGATAGTCTCTTGGGATCATGAGGTCCTGTAAACAATACAAAGAAGAAAGTCAATATATGAAAAGAAACTGAATATATACTTACCTGTTACACAGTTGCAGATGATAGAAAGTCAGTCAGATTGAGTTCCAGATGCAGACAACTGCAAATACTTGGAGATCGATAGCCTCTTGGGATCATGAAGTCCTGTGAACAAGTAAGACAAAGAAGAAAATCAAATTATGAAAAGAAACGGAATGCTTACTTACCGATTACACAGTTGCAGATGAAAACACAGCCATTAAGAAAGAATTTCAGATGAAGACAACCTCGTACAGCTGGACATGGATAGCCTCTTGGGATCATAAAGTCCTGTGAACAAGTAAGCCAAAGAAGAAAATCAAAATATGAAAATAAATTGTATGTATACTTACCTGTAACACAGTTGCAGATGAATACACAGCCAATAAGACGTAAAATCCAGATGCAGACAACGGCAAACAGCTGGAGATGAATAGTCTCTTGGGATCATGAGGTCCTGTGAATAAGACAAAAAAAAGTCAATACATGAAAAGAAACGGAATGTATACTTATCTGTTGCACATTTGCAGATGAATAGAAAGTCAGTCAGATTGAGTTCCAGATGCAGACAACGGCAAACACTTGGAGATCTATAGCCTCTTGGGATCATGAAGTCCTGTCAAGAAGTAAGACAAAGAAGAAAATCAAAACATGAAAACAAACTGAATGTATACTTACCTGTTACACAGTTGCAGATGAATACACAAGTCAAGTCAAGTCAAGTCAAGTGGGTTTATTGTCATTTCAACTACATACAGAGTACACAGTGAAACGAAACAACGTTCCTCCCGGACCATGGTGCAACATAGACAGTGCATACAAGACACAAGTGCAACACAAACAAACAAGTGCGGACAGACAACACAGTACAGACAGAGGATAATAAATAATGACTGTAGTGTGCAAGTTGTGCAATGTGCGATAAATAGAGTCCAGTGAGGTAGTAAAGTCAGTCAGTAAGAAAGAATTCCAGTTGCAGACAACCACATACAGCTGGACATAGACAGTCTCTTGGGATAATGAAGTCCTGTGAATAAGTAAGACAAATAAGAAAGTCAATAAATGAAAAAAAACTGAATGTATCTTTACCTGTTACACAGTTGTAGATGAAAAGAAACGGAATGTATACTTACCAGTTGCACAGTTGCAGATGAATAGAAAATCAGTCAGATTGAGTTCCAGATGCAGACAACCACATCCAACTGGACATGGATAGTCTCTTAGGTTCATGAGGTCCTGTAAACAAGACAAAGAAGAAAGTAAATACATGAAAAGAAACTGAATGTATACTTACCTGTTACAAAGTTGCAGATGAATACAAATCTAGTAAGAAAGAATTCCAGATGCAGACAACCACATCCAACTGGACATGGATAGTCTCTTAGAATCATGAGGTCCTGTAAACAAGACAAAGAAGAAAGTAAATACATGAAAAGAAACTGAATGTATACTTACCTATTACACAGTTGCAGATGAATAGAAAGTCAGTCAGATTGAGATCTAGATGCAGACAACGGCAAACACTTGGAGATCGATAGCCTCTTGGGATCATGAAGTCCTGTGAACAAGTAAGACAAAGAAGAAAATCAAAATATGAAAAGAAACTGAATGTTTACTTACCTGTAAAACAGTTGCAGATGAATACACAGCCAATAAGACGTAAAATCCAGATGCAGACAACGGTAAACAGCTGGAGATGAATAGTCTCTTGGGATCATGAGGTCCTGTGAATAAGACAAAAAAAAGTCAATACATGAAAAGAAACGGAATGTATACTTATCTGTTGCACAGTTGCAGATGAATAGAAAGTCAGTCAGATTGAGTTCCAGATGCAGACAACGGCAAACACTTGGAGATCTATAGCCTCTTGGGATCATGAAGTCCTGTCAAGAAGTAAGACAAAGAAGAAAATCAAAACATGAAAACAAACTGAATGTATACTTACCTGTTACACAGTTGCAGATGAATACACAAGTCAAGTCAAGTCAAGTCAAGTCAAGTGGGTTTATTGTCATTTCAACTACATACAGAGTACACAGTGAAACGAAACAACGTTCCTCCCGGACCATGGTGCAACATAGACAGTGCATACAAGACACAAGTGCAACACAAACAAACAAGTGCGGACAGACAACACAGTACAGACAGAGGATAATAAATAATGACTGTAGTGTGCAAGTTGTGCAATGTGCGATAAATAGAGTCCAGTGAGGTAGTAAAGTCAGTCAGTAAGAAAGAATTCCAGTTGCAGACAACCACATACAGCTGGACATAGACAGTCTCTTGGGATAATGAAGTCCTGTGAATAAGTAAGACAAATAAGAAAGTCAATACATGAAAAAAAACTGAATGTATCTACCTGTTACACAGTTGTAGATGAAAAGAAACGGAATGTATACTTACCAGTTGCACAGTTGCAGATGAATAGAAAATCAGTCAGATTGAGTTCCAGATGCAGACAACCACATCCAACTGGACATGGATAGTCTCTTAGGTTCATGAGGTCCTGTAAACAAGACAAAGAAGAAAGTAAATACATGAAAAGAAACTGAATGTATACTTACCTGTTACAAAGTTGCAGATGAATACAAATCTAGTAAGAAAGAATTCCAGATGCAGACAACCACATCCAACTGGACATGGATAGTGTCTTAGAATCATGAGGTCCTGTAAACAAGACAAAGAAGAAAGTAAATACATGAAAAGAAACTGAATGTATACTTACCTATTACACAGTTGCAGATGAATAGAAAGTCAGTCAGATTGAGATCCAGATGCAGACAACGGCAAACACTTGGAGATCGATAGCCTCTTGGGATCATGAAGTCCTGTGAACAAGTAAGACAAAGAAGAAAATCAAAATATGAAAAGAAACTGAATGTTTACTTACCTGTAAAACAGTTGCAGATGAATACACAGCCAATAAGACGAAAAATCCAGATGCATTAGAATAGTCTCTTGGGATCACAAGGTCCTGTGAACAAGTAAGACAAAGAAGAAAGTCAATACATGAAAAGAAACGGAATGTATACTTACCTATTGCACAGTTGCAGATGAATAGAACGTCAGTCAGATTGAGATCCAGATGCAGACAACGGCAAACACTTGGAGATCGATAGCCTCTTGGGATCATGAAGTCCTGTGAACAAGTAAGACAAAGAAGAAAATCAAAATATGAAAAGAAATTGAATGTATACTTACCTATAACACAGTTGCAGATGAATACAAAGCCAATAAAATAAAAAATCCAGATGCAGACAACAGTAAACAGCTGGAGATGAATACTCTCTTGGGATCATGAGGTCCTGTAAACAAGATAAAAAGAAAGTCAATACATGAAAAGAAACTGAATGTATACTTACCTGTTACACTGTTGCAGATGAATACAAAGCCAATAAGATGAAAAATCCAGATGCAGATGAATATTCTCTTGGGATCATGAAGTCCTGTGAACAAGACAAAGATGAAAATCTAAATATGAAAAGAAACGGAATGCTTACTTACCGATTACACAGTTGCAGATGAAAACACAGCCAATAAGACGTAAAATCCAGATGCAGACAACGGCAAACAGCTGGAGATGAATAGTCTCTTGGGATCATGAGGTCCTGTAAATAAGACAAAAAAAAAAGTCAATACATGAAAAGAAACTGAATGTATACTTACCTGTTACAAAGTTGCAGATGAATACAAAGCCAATAAGAAAGAGTTCCAGATGCAGACAACCACATACAGCTGGACAAGGACAGTCTCTTTGGATTATGAAGTCCTGTGAACAAGTAAGACAAAGAAGAAAATCTAAATATGAAAAGAATCTGAATGTATACTTACGTGTAACACAGTTGCAGATGAATACACACCCAATAAGACATAAAATCCAGATGCAGACAACGGCAAACAGGTGGAAATGAATAGCCTCTTGGGATCATGAGGTCCTGTAAACAAGTAAGACAAAGAAGAAAATCAAAATATGAAAAGAAACTGAATGTTTACTTACCTGTAACACAGTTGCAGATGAATACACAGCCAATAAGACAACAAATCCAGATGCAGATGAATAGTCTCTTGGGATCATGAGGTCCTGTAAACAAGACAAAGAAGAAAGTCAATACATGAAAAGAAGCTGAAAGTATACTTACCTGTTGCACAGTTGCAAATGAATACCCTGTCAGTCAGATTGAGTTCCAGATGCAGACAACCACATACAGCTGGACATGGACAGTCTCTTGGGGTCATGAAGTCCTGTGAATAAGCAAGACAACTAAGAAAGTCAATACATGAAAAGAAACTGAATGTATACTTACCTGTTACACAGTTACAGATGAAAAGAAACGGAATGTATACTTACCTGTTGCACAGTTGCAGATGAATAGAAAGTCAGTCAGATTGAGTTCCAGATGCAGACAACGGCAAACACTTGGAGATCGATTGCCACTTGGGATCATGAACTCCTGTGAACAAGTAAGACAAAGAAGAAAATCAAAATATGAAAAGAAATTGAATGTATACTTACCTATAACACAGTTGCAGATGAATACACAGCCAATAAGACGAAAAATCCAGATGCAGCTGAATAGTCTCTTGGGATCATGAGGTCCTGTAAACAAAACAAAAAAAAGTCAATACATGAATAGAAACGGAATGTATACTTACCTGTTAGACAGTTTCAGATGAATACACAGCCAGTAAGAAAGAATTCCAGATGCAGACAACCACATACAGCTGGACAACGACAATGTCTTGGGATCAGGAAGTCCTGTCAACAAGTAAGACAAAGAAGAAAGTCAATACATGAAAAGAAACTAAATGTATACTTACCTGTTACACAGTTGCAGATGAATAGAAAGTCAGTCAGATTGAGTTCCAGATGCAGACAACGGCAAACACTTGGAGATCGATAACCTGTTGGGATCATGAATTCCTGTCAAAAAGTAAGACAAAGAAGAAAATCAAAACATGAAAAGAAACTGAATGTATACTTACCTGTTACAAAGTTGCAGATGAATACAAATCCAGTAAGAAAGAATTCCAGATGCAGACAACCACATCCAGCTGGACATGGAAAGTCTCTTGGGATCATGAGGTCCTGTAAACAAGACAAAGAAGAAAGTCAATACATGAAAAGAAACTGAATGTATACTTACCCGTTACACAGTTGCAGATGAATACACAGTCAGTAAGAAAGAATTCCAGATGCAGAAAACCACATACAGCTGGACATCGATAGGCTCTTGGGATCATGAAATCCTATAATCAAGACAAAAAGAAGTCAATACATGAAAAGAAACTGAATGTATACTTACCTGTTGCAAAGTTGCAGATAAATACAAAGCCAGTAAGAAAGAGTTCCAGATGCAGACAACCACATACAGCTGGACAAGGACAGTCTCTTGGGATCATGAAGTCCTGTGAACAAGTAAGACAAAGAAGAAAGTCAATACATGGAAAGAAACTGAATGTATACTTACCTGTTACAAAGTTGCAGATGAATACAAATCCAGTAAGAAAGAATTCCAGATGCAGACAACCACATCCAGCTGGACATGGATAGTCTCTTGGGATCATGAGGTCCTGTAAACAATACAAAGAAGAAAGTCAATATATGAAAAGAAACTGAATATATACTTACCTGTTACACAGTTGCAGATCATAGAAAGTCAGTCAGATTGAGTTCCAGATGCAGACAACGGCAAATACTTGGAGATCGATAGCCTCTTGGGATCATGAAGTCCTGTGAACAAGTAAGACAAAGAAGAAAATCAAAATATGAAAAGAAACGGAATGCTTACTTACCGATTACACAGTTGCAGATGAAAACACAGCCATTAAGAAAGAATTTCAGATGCAGACAACCTCGTACAGCTGGACATGGATAGCCTCTTGGGATCATAAAGTCCTGTGAACAAGTAAGCCAAAGAAGAAAATCAAAATATGAAAAGAAATTGTATGTATACTTACCTGTAACACTGTTGCAAATGAATACACAGCCAATAAAATGTAAAATCCAGATGCAGACAACGGCAAAAAGCTGGAGATCTATAGCCTCTTGGGATCATGAAGTCCTGTAAACAAGACAAAAAGAAAGTCAATACACGAAAAGAAACTGAATGTATACTTGCCTATTACAAAGTTGCAGATGAATACAAAGCCAGTAAGAAAGAATTCCAGATGCAGACAACGACATCCAGCTGGACATGGATAGTCTCTTGGGATCATGAGGTCCTGTAAACAAGACAAAGAAGAAAGTCAATACATGAAAAGAAACTGAATGTATACTTACCTGTTACACAGTTGCAGATGAATAAGAAGTAAGTTAGATTGAGTTCCAGATGCAGACAACGGCAAGCACTTGGAGATCGATAGCCTCTTGGGATCATGAAGTCCTGTCAAGAAGTAAGACAAAGAAGAAAATCAAAACATGAAAAGAAACTGAATGTATACTTACCTGTTACACAGTTGCAGATGAATACACAGCCAATAAGACAAAAAATCCAGATGCAGATGAATAGTCTCTTGGGATCATGAGGTCCTGTAAACAAGACAAAGAAGAAAGTCAATACATGAAAAGAAGCTGAATGTATACTTACCTGTTACAAAGTTGCAGATGAATACACAGCCATTAAGAAAGAATTCCAGATGCAGACAACCACAAATAACTGGACATGGACAGTCTCTTGGGATCATGAAGTCCTGTGAACAAGTGAGACAACGAAGAAAGTCAATACATGAAAAGAAACTGAATGTATACTTACCTGTTACACTGTTGCAGATGAATACACAGTCAGTAAGAAAGAATTCCAGATGCAGACAACCACATACAGCTGGACATCGATAGCCTCTTGGGATCATGAGGTCCTGTAAACAAGACAAAAAGAAAGTCAATACATGAAAAGAAACTGAATGTATACTTACCTGTTACACAGTTGCAGATGAATAGAAAGTCATTCAGATTGAGTTGCAGATGCAGACAACGGCAAACACTTGGAGATCTATAGCCTCTTGGGATCATGAAGTCCTGTGAACTAGTAAGACAAAGAAGAAAGTCAAAACATGAAAAGAAACTGAATGTTTACTTACCTGTAACACAGATGAATACACAGCCAATAAAATGTAAAATCCAGATGCAGACAACGGCAAACAGCTGAAGATGAATAGTCTCTTGGGATCATAAGGTCCTGTAAACAAGACAAAAAAAAAGTCAATACATGAATAGAAACGGAATGTATACCCACCTGTTACACAGTTGCAGATGAAAAGAAACGGAATGTATACTTACCTGTTACACAGTTGCAGATGAATACACAGCCAGTAAGAAAGAGTTCCAGTTGCAGACAACCACATACAGCTGGACATCGATAGCCTCTTGGGATCATGAAGTCCTGTGAACAAGACAAAAAGAAAGTCAATACATGAAAAGAAACTGAATGTATACTTACCTGTTACAAAGTTGCAGATGAACAGAAAGTCAGTCAGATTGAGTTCCAGATGCAGACAACGGCAAACACTTGGAGATCGATAGCCTCTTGGGGTCATGAAGTCCTGTGAACAAGTAAGAAAAAGAAGAAAGTCAAAACATGAAAAGAAACTGAATGTATACTTACCTGTTGCACAGTTGCAGATGAATAGAAAGTCAGAAACGGAAGTCAAGAAACGGAATGTATACTTACCTGTTGCACAGTTGCAGATGAATAGAAAGTCAGTCAGATTGAGTTCCAGATGCAGACAACGGCAAGCACTTGGAGATCGATAGCCTCTTGGGATCATGAAGTCCTGTCAAGAAGTAAGAGAAAGAAGAAAATCAAAACATAAAAAGATACTGAATGTATACTTACCTGTTACACAGTTACAGATGAATACACAGTCAGTAAGAAAGAATTCCAGATGCAGACAACCACATACAGCTGGAAACCGATAGCCTCTTGGGATCATGAAGTCCTGTAAACAAGACAAAAAGAAAGTCAATACATGAATCAGAATCAGATTCAGAATCAGAATCTCTTTATTTCATATGTTACACATACAAGGAATTTGTCTTGGTGAGAGCAACACGTATGACAAGTAACAAAAAAAAAACAAAAACAGAATATTCTTAAACTAAAGGAAAATGACACTAAACAATAAATAGGGTAGGGGATAAATTAAAAAAGTAAAAAGTACTAAGGTAAAAAAGAGCTGAAAATATATTTACAGAAAAGAACATCTGTACAGGTGTGCAAATAGTCATAGTGCAAAATAGGCAGAGTGCAAAATAGCTGTTCAGTCCGGTTTGGTACAGTTCAGTTTTAAGTTTTGAGGTTTACAGTGGGAGGTGTCCACTGTGATTGAGGAGCGCTACAGCTCTGGGGAAGAAGCTGTTAGCATGACGTGTTGTGCTGGTTTTGATGGACCGCAGTCTTCTACCCGAGGGGAGTGTCTGGAAGAGGAGGTGTCCAGGATGTGAGGGGTCAGATGTAATCTTGCCAGCCCGCTTCCTCATCCTGCTGGTGTAGATCTGCTGAAGTGATGGCAGGTTACATCCGATGATCCTCTGCTGTCCTGATGATGCGCTGGAGTTTGGTTCTTTCTTGTGAGGTGGAGGAACCAAACCAGATAGTTATGGAGGCTGTGATAATGGACTCGATGATCGCTGTGTAGAACTGGATCATCAGGGTCTGTGGCAGGTTGAATTTCTTGAGCTGTCTCAAGAAGAACATTCTTTGTTGAGCTTTCTTGATGATGGAGATGGTGTTTTTCTCCCATTTCAAGTCTCTGGAAATGTTGGTGACCAGGAACTTGAGTGACTCCACCATTGATGCTGCAGTGTTGTTGATGTGGAGGGGGGGAAGGGTGGGTGGATTGCGTCGGACGTCCACCACCACCTCTACAGTCTTTTCTGTGTTTAGCAGCAGGTGGTTGTTGCTGCACCAGGACAACGGCAAACAGCTGGAAATGAATAGTCTCTTGGGATCATGAGGTCCTGTAAACAAGTAAGACAAAGAAGAAAGTCAAAACATGAAAAGAAACTGAATGTATACTTACCTGTTACACAGTTGCAGATGAATACACAGTCAGTAAGAAAGAATTCCAGATGCAGACAACCACATACAGCTGGACATGGACAGTCTCTTGGGATCATGAAGTCCTGTGAATAAGTAAGACAAATAAGAAAGTCAATACATGAAAAGAAACTGAATGTATACTTACCTGTTACACAGTTGCAGATGAATAGAAAGTCAGTCAGATTGACTTCCAGATGCAGACAATGGCAAACACTTGGAGATCGATAGCCTCTTGGGATCATGAAGTCCTGTCAACAAGTAAGACAAATAAGAAAGTCAATACATGAAAAGAAACTGAATGTATACTTACCTGTTACACAGTTGCAGATGAAAAGAAACTGAATGTATACTTACCTGTTACACAGTTGCAGATGAATAGAAAGTCAGTAAGAAAGAATTCCAGATGCAGACAACCACATACAACTGGACATGGATAGTCTCTTGGGATCATGAGGTCCTGTAAACAAGACAAAAAGAAAGTCAATACATGAAAAGAAACTGAATGTATACTTACCTGTTACACAGTTGCAGATGAATAGGAAGTAAGTTAGATTGAGTTCCAGATGCAGACAACGGCAAGCACTTGGAGATCGATAGCCTCTTGGGATCATGAAGTCCTGTCAAGAAGTAAGACAAAGAAGAAAATCAAAACATGAAAAGAAACTGAATGTATACTTACCTGTTACACAGTTGCAGATGAATACACAGTCAGTAAGAAAGAATTCCAGATGCAGACAACCACATACAGCTGGACATGGAAAGTCTCTTGGGATCATGAAGTCCTGTGAACAAGTAAGAAAAAGAAGAAAGTCAAAACACGAAAAGAAACTGAATGTATACTTACCTGTTGCACAGTTGCAGATGAATAGAAAGTCAGAAACGGAAGTCAAGAAACGGAAACGGAAGTCAAAAAACGGAATGTATACTTACCTGTTGCACAGTTGCAGATGAATAGAAAGTCAGTCAGATTGAGTTCCAGATGCAGACAACGGCAAACACTTGGAGATCTATAGCCTCTTGGGATCATGAAATCCTGTAAACAAGACAAAAAAAGTCAATACATGAAGAGAAACGGAATGTATACTTACCTGTTACACAGTTGCAGATGAATACAAAGCCAGTAAGAAAGAATTCCAGATGCAGACAACCACATACAGCTGGACATCGATAGCCTCTTGGGATCATGAAGTCCTGTCAAGAAGTAAGACAAAGAAGAAAACCAAAACATGAAAAGAAACTGAATGTATACTTACCTCATACACAGTTGCAGATGAATACACAGTCAGTAAGAAAGAATTCCAGATGCAGACAACCAAATTCAGCTGGACATTGATAGCCTCTTGGGATCATGAAGTCCTGTAAACAAGTAAGACAAAGAAGAAAATCAAAACATAAGAAGAAACTGAATGTTTACTTACCTTTAACACAGTTGCAGATGAATACACAGCCAATAAGACAAAAAATCCAGATGCAGATGAATAGTCTCTTGGGATCATGAGGTCCTGTAAACAAGACAAAGAAGAAAGTCAATACATGAAAAGAAACTGAATGTATACTTACCTGTTACACAGTTGCAGATGAAAAAAAGCCAGTAAGCCAGAGTTCCAGATTCAGACAACCATATACAGTTGATGTATAGTCTCTTGGGATTACGAGGTCCTGTGAACAAGACAAAGAAGAAAGTCAATGCATTAAAAGAAGCTGAATGTATACTTACCTGTAACAAAGTTCCAAATGAATACACAACCATTAAGAAAGAATTCCAGATGCAGACAACCACAAATAGCTGGACATGAATAGTCTCTTGGGATCATGAGGTCCTGTACACAAGACAAAGAAGAAAGTCAATACATGAAAAGTAACTGAATTTATACTTACCTGTTACACTGTTGCAGATGAATACACAGTCAGTAAGAAAGAATTCCAGATGCAGACAACCACATACAGCTGGACATCGATAGCCTCTTGGGATCATGAGGTCCTGTAAACAAGACAAAGAAGAAAGTCAATACATGAAAAGAATCTGAATGCTTACTTACCGATTACACAGTTGCAGATGAATAGAAAGTCAGTCAGATTGAGATCCAGATGCAGACAACGGCAAACACTTGGAGATCGATAGCCTCTTGGGATCATGAAGTCCTGTGAACAAGTAAGACAAAGAAGAAAATCAAAATATGAAAAGAAACGGAATGTATACTTACCTGTAACACAGTTGCAGATGAATAGAAAGTTAGTCAGATTGAGTTCCAGATGCAGACAATGGCAAGAAGTTGGAGATGAATAGTCTCTTGGGATCATGAGGTCCTGTAAACAAGAAAAAAAGAAAGTCAATACATGAAAAGAAACTGAATGCTTACTTACCAATTACACAGTTGGAGATGAATACACAGCCATTAAGAAAGAATTCCAGATGCAGACAACCACATACAGCTGGACATGGACAGACTCTTGGGATCATGAAGTCCTGTGAACAAGTGAGACAACGAAGAATGTATACTTACCTGTTACAAAGTTGCAGATGAATACAAAGCCAGTAAGCCAGAGTTCCAGATTCAGTCAACCATATACAGTTGATGTATAGTCTCTTGGGATCATGAGGTCCTGTAAACAAGACAAAGAAGAAAGTCAATACATGAAAAGTAACTGAATTTATAATTACCTGTTACACTGTTGCAGATGAATACACAGTCAGTAAGAAAGAATTCCAGATGCAGACATCCACATACAGCTGGACATCGATAGCCTCTTGGGATCATGAGGTCCTGTAAACAAGACAAAGAAGAAAGTCAATACATGAAAAGAAACTGAATGTATACTTACCTGTTACACAGTTGCAGATGAAAAAAAAAGCTAGTAAGCCAGAGTTCCAGATGCAGATAACCATATACAGTTGATGCATAGTCTCTTGGGATCACGAGGTTCTGTGAACAAGTAAGACAAAGAAGAAAGTCAATACATGAAAAGAATCTGAATGCTTACTTACCGATTACACAGTTGCAGATGAATAGAAAGTCAGTCAGATTGAGATCCAGATGCAGACAACGGCAAACACTTGGAGATCGATAGCCTCTTGGGATCATGAAGTCCTGTGAACAAGTAAGACAAAGAAGAAAATCAAAATATGAAAAGAATCTGAATGCTTACTTACCGATTACACAGTTGCAGATGAATAGAAAGTCAGTCAGATTGAGTTCCAGATGCAGACAATGGCAAGAAGTTGGAGAGGAATAGTCTCTTGGGATCATGAGGTCCTGTAAACAAGAAAAAAAGAAAGTCAATACATGAAAAGAAACTGAATGCTTACTTACCGATTACACAGTTGGAGATGAATACACAGCCATTAAGAAAGAATTCCAGATGCAGACAACCACATACAGCTGGACATGGACAGACTCTTGGGATCATGAGGTCCTGTAAACAAGACAAAAAGAAAGTCAATACATGAAAAGAAACTGAATGTATACTTACCTGTTACACAGTTGCAGTTGAAAAAAAGCCAGTAAGCCAGAGTTCCAGATTCAGACAACCATATACAGTTGATGTATAGTCTCTTGGGATGATGAGGTCCTGTGAACAAGTAAGACAAAGAAGAAAGTCAATACATGAAAAGTAACTGAATTTATAATTACCTGTTACACTGTTGCAGATGAATACACAGTCAGTAAGAAAGAATTCCAGATGCAGACATCCACATACAGCTGGACATCGATAGCCTCTTGGGATCATGAGGTCCTGTAAACAAGACAAAGAAGAAAGTCAATACATGAAAAGAAACTGAATGTATACTTACCTGTTACACAGTTGCAGATGAAAAAAAAAGCTAGTAAGCCAGAGTTCCAGATGCAGATAACCATATACAGTTGATGCATAGTCTCTTGGGATCACGAGGTTCTGTGAACAAGTAAGACAAAGAAGAAAGTCAATACATGAAAAGAATCTGAATGCTTACTTACCGATTACACAGTTGCAGATGAATAGAAAGTCAGTCAGATTGAGATCCAGATGCAGACAACGGCAAACACTTGGAGATCGATAGCCTCTTGGGATCATGAAGTCCTGTGAACAAGTAAGACAAAGAAGAAAATCAAAATATGAAAAGAATCTGAATGCTTACTTACCGATTACACAGTTGCAGATGAATAGAAAGTCAGTCAGATTGAGTTCCAGATGCAGACAATGGCAAGAAGTTGGAGAGGAATAGTCTCTTGGGATCATGAGGTCCTGTAAACAAGAAAAAAAGAAAGTCAATACATGAAAAGAAACTGAATGCTTACTTACCGATTACACAGTTGGAGATGAATACACAGCCATTAAGAAAGAATTCCAGATGCAGACAACCATATACAGTTGATGTATAGTCTCTTGGGATGATGAGGTCCTGTGAACAAGTAAGACAAAGAAGAAAGTCAATACATGAAAAGAAATTGAATGTATACTTACCTGTAACACAGTTGCAGATGAAAAGAAACGGAATGTATACTTACCTGTTACAATGTTGCAGATGAATACACAGTCAGTAAGAAAGAGTTCCAGATGCAGACAACCACATACAGCTGGACAAGGACAGTCTCTTGGGATCATGAAGTCCTGTGAACAAGTAAGACAAAGAAGAAAGTCAATACATGAAAAGAAACTGAATGTATACTTACCTGTTACAAAGTTGCAGATGAATACAAAGCCAGTAATTAAGAATTCCAGATGCAGACAACCGCATACAGCTGGACATGGATAGTCTCTTGGGATCAGGAGGTCCTGTAAACAAGAGAAAGAAGAAAGTCAATACATGAAAAGAAAATGAATGTATACTTACCTGTTACACAGTTGCAGATGAATAGAAAGTCAGTCAGATTGAGATCCAGATGCAGACAACGGCAAACACTTGGAGATCGATAGCCTCCTGGGGTCATGAAGTCCTGTGAACAAGTAAGAAAAAGAAGAAAGTCAAAACATGAAAAGAAACTGAATGTATACTTACCTGTTGCACAGTTGCAGATGAATAGAAAGTCAGAAACGGAAGTCAAGAAACGGAAACGGAAGTCAAGAAACGGAATGTATACTTACCTGTTACACAGTTGCAGTTGAAAAAAAGCCAGTAAGCCAGAGTTGCAGATTCAGACAACCATATTCAGTTGATGTATAGTCTCTTGGGATCACGAGGTCCTGTGAACAAGTAAGACAAAGAAGAAAGTCAATACATGAAAAGAAACTGAATGTATACTTACCTGTTACACAGTTGCAGTTGAATAGAAAGTCAGTCAGATTGAGTTCCAGATGCAGACAAAGGCAAACACTTGGAGATCGATAGCCTCTTGGGATCATGAAGTCCTGTGAACAAGTAAGACAAAGAAGAAAATCAAAACATGAAAACAAACTGAATGTATACTTACCTGTTACAAAGTTGCAGATGAATACAAAGCCAGTAATTAAGAATTCCAGATGCAGACAACCGCATACAGCTGGACATGGATAGTCTCTTGGGATCAGGAGGTCCTGTAAACAAGAGAAAGAAGAAAGTCAATACATGAAAAGAAAATGAATGTATACTTACCTGTTACACAGTTGCAGATGAATAGAAAGTCAGTCAGATTGAGATCCAGATGCAGACAACGGCAAACACTTGGAGATCGATAGCCTCTTGGGGTCATGAAGTCCTGTGAACAAGTAAGAAAAAGAAGAAAGTCAAAACATGAAAAGAAACTGAATGTATACTTACCTGTTGCACAGTTGCAGATGAATAGAAAGTCAGAAACGGAAGTCAAGAAACGGAAACGGAAGTCAAGAAACGGAATGTATACTTACCTGTTACACAGTTGCTGTTGAAAAAAAGCCAGTAAGCCAGAGTTGCAGATTCACACAACCATATTCAGTTGATGTATAGTCTCTTGGGATCACGAGGTCCTGTAAACAAGACAAAGAAGAAAGTCAATACATGAAAAGAAACTGAATGTATACTTACCCGTTACACAGTTGCAGATGAATACACAGTCAGTAAGAAAGAATTCCAGTTGCAGACAACCACATACAGCTGGACATAGACAGTCTCTTGGGATCACGAGGTCCTGTGAACAAGTAAGACAAAGAAGAAAGTCAATACATGAAAAAAAACTGAATGTATACTTACCTATTGCACAGTTGCAGATTAATACACAGCCAATAAGACGAAAAATCCAGATGCAGACAACGGCAAACAGCTGGAGATGAATAGTCTCTTGGGATCATGAGGTCCTGTAAATAAGATAAAAAGAAAGTCAATAGATGAAAAGAAACTGAATGTATACTTACCTGTTACACAGTTGCAGATGAATACACAGCCAATAACACGAAAAATCCAGATGCAGTTGAATAGTCTCTTGGGATCACGAGGTCCTGTGAACAAGTAAGACAAAGAAGAAAGTAAATACATGAAAAGAAACTGAATGTATACTTACCTATTGCACAGTTGCAGATGAATACACAGTCAGTAAGAAAGAATTCCAGTTGCAGACAACCACATACAGCTGGACATGGACCGTCTCTTGGGATCCTGAAGTCCTGTGAATAAGTAAGACAAATAAGAAAGTCAATACATGAAAACAAACTGAATGTATACTTACCTGTTACACAGTTGCAGATGAAAAGAAACTGAATGTATACTTACCTGTAACACAGTTGCAGATTAATACAAAGCCAATGAGATAAAAAATCCAGATGCAGACAACAGCAAACAGCTGGAGATGAATTCTCTCTTGGGATCATGAAGTCCTGTCAACAAGTAAGACAAAGAAGAAAGTCAATACATGAAAAGAAACTGAATGCTTACTTGCCGATTACACAGTTGCAGATGAAAAAAATTAAAGCCAGTAAGCCAGAGTTCCAGATTCAGACAACCATATACAGTTGATTTATAGTCTCTTGGGATCACGAGGTACTGTGAACAAGTGAGACAACGAAGAAAGTCAATACATGAAAAGAAACTGAATGTATACTTACCTGTTACACAGTTGCAGATGAGTACACAGTCAGTAAGAAAGAATTCCAGATGCAGACAACATACAGCTGGACATGGACAGTCTCTTGGGATCATGAAGTCCTGTGAACAAGTGAGACAATGAAGAAAGTCAATACATGAAAAGAAACTGAATGTATACTTACCTGTTACACAGTTGCAGATGAGTACACAGTCAGTAAGAAAGAATTCCAGATGCAGACAACCACATCCAGCTGGACACGGATAGTCTCTTGGGATCATGAGGTCCTGTAAACAAGACAAAGAAGAAAGACAATACATGAAAAGAAACTGAATGTTTACTTACCCGTAACACAGTTGCAGATTAATACACAGTCAGTAAGAAAGAATTCCAGATGCAGACAACCACATACAGCTGGACATCGATAGCCTCTTGGGATCATGAAGTCCTGTAAACAAGACAAAAAGAAAGTCAATACATGAAAAGAAACTGAATGTATACTTACCTGTTACACAGTTGCAGATGAATAGAAAGTCAGTCAGATTGAGTTCCAGATGCAGACAACGGCAAATACTTGGAGATCGATAGCCTCTTGGGATCATGAAGTCCTGTGAACAAGTAAGACAAAGAAGAAAGTCAAAACATGAAAAGAAACTGAATGTATACTTACCTGTTACACAGTTGCAGATGAATACACAGCCAATAACACGAAAAATCCAGATGCAGTTGAATAGTCTCTTGGGATCACGAGGTCCTGTGAACAAGTAAGACAAAGAAGAAAGTAAATACATGAAAAGAAACTGAATGTATACTTACCTGTTACACAGTTGCAGATGAATAGAAAGTCAGTTAGATTGAGGTCCAGATGCAGACAACGGCAAGCACTTGGAGATCGAAAGCCTCTTGGGATCATAAAGTCCTGTAAACAAGACAAAAAGAAAGTCAATACATGAAAAGAAGCTGAATGTATACTTACCTGTTACACAGTTGGAGATGAAAAAAACGCCAGTAAGCCAGATTCACACAACCATATACAGTTGATGTATAGTCTCTTGGGATGATGAGGTCCTGTGAACAAGTAAGACAAAGAAGAAAGTCAATACATGAAAAGAAATTGAAAGTATACTTATCTGTAACACAGTTGCAGATGAAAAGAAACGGAATGTATACTTACCTGTTACACAGTTGCAGATGAATACACAGTCAGTAAGAAAGAGTTCCAGATGCAGACAACCACATACAGCTGGACAAGGACAGTCTCTTGGGATCATGAAGTCCTGTGAACAAGTAAGACAAAGAAGAAAGTCAATACATGAAAAGAAATTGAATGTATACTTATCTGTAACACAGTTGCAGATGAAAAGAAACGGAATGTATACTTACCTGTTACACAGTTGCAGATGAATACAAAGCCAGTAAGAAAGAATTCCAGATGCAGACAAGCACATACAGCTGGACATGGATAGTCTCTTGGGATCAGGAGGTCCTGTAAACAAGAGAAAGAAGAAAGTCAATACATGAAAAGAAAATGAATGTTTACTTACCTGTTACACAGTTGCAGATGAATAGAAAGTTAGTCAGATTGAGTTCCAGATGCAGACAACGGCAAACACTTGGAGATCGATAGCCTCTTGGGGTCATGAAGTCCTGTGAACAAGTAAGAAAAAGAAGAAAGTCAAAACATGAAAAGAAACTGAATGTATACTTACCTGTTGCACAGTTGCAGATGAATAGAAAGTCAGAAACAGAAGTCAAGAAACGGAAACGGAAGTCAAGAAACGGAATGTATACTTACCTGTTACACAGTTGCAGTTTAAAAAAAGCCGGTAAGCCAGAGTTGCAGATTCAGACAACCATATTCAGTTGATGTATAGTCTCTTGGGATCACGAGGTCCTGTGAACAAGTAAGACAAAGAAGAAAGTCAATACATGAAAAGTAACTGAATGTATACTTACCTGTTACACAGTTGCAGATGAATACAAAGCCAGTAAGAAAGAATTCCAGATGCAGACAAACACATCCAGCTGGACATGGATAGTCTCTTGGGATCATGAAGTTCTGTGAACAAGTAAGACAAAGAAGAAAATCAAAATATGAAAAGAAACTGAATGTATACTTACCGATTACACAGTTGCAGATAAAAAAAAAAGCCAGTAAGCCAGAGTTCCAGATTCAGACAACCATATACAGTTGATGTATAGTCTCTTGAGATCACAAGGTCCTGTGAAAAAGGAAGACAAAGAAGAAAGTCATTACATGAAAAGAAACTGAATGTATACTTACCTGTAACACAGTTGCAGATGAATACACAGCCAAGAAGACGAAAAATACAGATGCACACAACGGCAAACAGCCAGAGATGAATAGTCTCTTGGGATCATGGAGTCCTGTGAACAAGTAATACAAAGAAGAAAATCAAAATATGAAAAGAAACTGAATATATACTTACCAGTTACACAGTTGCAGATGAACACACAGCAATTAAGAAAGAATTCCAGATGCAGACAACCACATACAGCTGGACATGGACAGTCTCTTGGGATCATGAAGTCCTGTGAACAAGTAAGACAAAGAAGAAAATCAAAATATGAAAAGAAACTGAATATATACTTACCAGTTACACAGTTGCAGATGAACACACAGCTATTAAGAAAGAATTCCAGATGCAGACAACCACATACAGCTGGACATGGACAGTGTCTTGGGATCATGAAGTCCTGTGAACAAGTAAGACAAAGAAGAAAGTCAAAACATGAAAAGAAACTGAATGTATACTTTCCTGTTACACAGTTGCAGATGAATAGAAAGTCAGTCAGATTGAGTTCCAGATGCAGACAACGGCCAAAACTTGGAGATCGATAGCCTCTTGGGGTCATGAAGTCCTGTCAACAAGTAAGACATAGAAGAAAGTCAAAACATGAAAAGAAACTGAATGTATACTTACCTATTACACAGTTGCAGATGAAAAAAAAAGCCGGTAAGCCAGAGTTCCAGATGCAGACAACCATATACAGCTGGACATGGATAGTCTCTTGGGATAATGAAGTCCTGTGAAGAAGTAAGACAAAGAAGAAAGTCAATACATGAAAAGAAACTGAATGCTTACTTACCGATTACACAGTTGCAGATGAATACACAACCATTAAGAAAGAATTTCAGATGCAGACAACCACATACAGCTGGACATGGACAGTCTCTTGGGATAATGAAGTCCTGTGAAGAAGTAAGACAAAGAAGAAAATCAATACATGAAAAGAAACGGAATGCTTACTTACCGATTACACAGTTGCAGATGAATACACAACCATTAAGAAAGAATTTCAGATGCAGACAACCACATACAGCTGGACATGGACAGTCTCTTGGGATAATGAAGTCCTGTGAAGAAGTAAGACAAAGAAGAAAGTCAATACATGAAAAGAAACTGAATGCTTACTTACCGATTACACAGTTGCAGATGAATACAAAGTCAGTCAGATTGAGTTCCAGATGCAGACGTTGGCAAACACTTGGAGATCGATAGCCTCTTGGGATCATGAAGTCCTGTGAACAAGTAAGACAAAGAAGAAAATCAAAATATGAAAAGAAACGGAATGTATACTTAACTGTTACACAGTTGCAGATGAATACAAAGTCAGTCAGATTGAGTTCCAGATGCAGACAATGGCAAAAAGTTGGAGATGAATAGTCTCTTGGGATCATGAGGTCCTGTAAACAAGAAAAAAAGAAAGTCAATACATGAAAAGAAACTGAATGCATACTTACCGATTACACAGTTGGAGATGAATTCACAGCCATTAAAAAAGAATTCCAGATGCAGACAACCACATACAGCTGGAATTGGACAGACTCTTGGGATCATGAAGTCCTGTGAACAAGTAAGACAATATATAAAGTCAATACATGAAAAGAAGCTGAATGTATACTTAGCTGTTACACAGTTGCAGATGAAAAAAAGCCAGTAAGCCAGAGTTCCAGATTCAGTCAACCATATACAGTTGATGTATAGTCTCCTGGGATCATGAAGTCCTGTGAACAAGTAAGACAAAGAAAAAAGTAAATACATGAAAAGAAACTGAATGTATACTTACCTGTAACACAGTTGCAGATGAACACAGCCAATAAGACGAAAAATCCAGATGCAGACAATGGCAAACACTTGGAGATCAATAGCCTCATGGGATCATGAAGTCCTGTCAACAAGTAAGACAAAGAAGAAAATCCAAATATGAAAAGAAACTGAATGTATACTTACCTGTAACACAGTTGCAGATTAATACACCGCCAATAAGATGAAAAATCCAGATGCAGACAACAGCAAACAGCTGGAGATGAATAGTCTCTTGGGATCATGAGGTCCTGTAAACAAGACAAAAAAAGTCAAAACATGAAAAGAAACTGAATGTTTACTTACCTGATACACAGTTGCAGATGAATACACAGTCAGTAAGAAAGAATTCCAGATGCGGACAACCAAATTCAGCTGGACATCGATAGCCTCTTGGGATCATGAAGTCCTGTAAACAAGTAAGACAAAGAAGAAATTCAAAACATGAAAAGAAACTGAATGTTTACTTACCTTTAACACAGTTGCAGATGAATACACAGCCAATAAGACAAAAAATCCAGACGCAGATGAATAGTCTCTTGGGATCATGAGGTCCTGTAAACAAGAAAAAGAAGAAAGTCAATACATGAAAAGAAACTGAATGTATACTTACCTGTTACACAGTTGCAGATGAAAAAAAGCCAGTAAGCCAGAGTTCCAGATTCAGACAACCATATACAGTTGATGTATAGTCTCTTGGGATCACGAGGTCCTGTGAACAAGACAAAGAAGAAAGTCAATACATGAAAAGAAACTGAATGTATACTCAGCTGTTACAAAGTTGCAGATGAATAGAAAGTCAGTCAGATTGAGTTCCAGATGCAGACAACGGCAAACACTTGGAGATCGATAGCCTCTTAGGATCATGAAGTCCTGTCAACAAGTAAGACAAAGAAGAAAATCAAAACATGAAAAGAAACTGAATGTTTATTTACCTGTAACACAGTTGCAGATGAATACACAGCCAATAAGACAAAAAATCCAGATGCAGATGAATAGTCTCTTGGGATCATGAGGTCCTGTAAACAAGACAAAGAAGAAAGTCAATGCATGAAAAGAAACTGAATGTATACTTACCTGTTACACAGTTACAGATGAGTACACAGTCAGTAAGAAAGAATTCCACATGCAGACAACCACATACAGCTGGACATCGATAGCCTCTTGGGATCATGAGGTCCTGTAAACAAGACAAAGAAGAAAGTCAATACATGAAAAGAAACTGAATGTATACTTACCTGTTACACAGTTGCAGATGAAAAAAAAAGCTAGTAAGCCAGAGTTCCAGATGCAGATAACCATATACAGTTGATGTATAGTCTCTTGGGATCACGAGGTTCTGTGAAGAAGTAAGACAAAGAAGAAAATGAATACATGAAAAGAAACTGAAGGTATACTTACGGATTACACAGTTGCAGATGAATAGAAAGTCAGTCAGATTGAGATCCAGATGCAGACAACGGCAAACACTTGGAGATCGATAGCCTCTTGGGATCATGAAGTCCTGTGAACAAGTAAGACAAAGAAGAAAATCAAAATATGAAAAGAAACGGAATGTATACTTACCTGTTACACAGTTGCAGATGAATAGAAAGTTAGTCAGATTGAGTTCCAGATGCAGACAATGGCAAAAAGTTGGAGATGAATAGTCTCTTGGGATCATGAGGTCCTGTAAACAAGAAAAAAAGAAAGTCAATACATGAAAAGAAACTGAATGCATACTTACCGATTACACAGTTGGAGATGAATACACAGCCATTAAGAAAGAATTCCAGATGCAGACAACCACATACAGCTGGACATGGACAGACTATTGGGATCATGAAGTCCTGTGAACAAGTAAGACAATATATAAAGTCAATACATGAAAAGAAGCTGAATGTATACTTACCTGTTACACAGTTGCAGATGAAAAAAAGCCAGTAAGCCAGAGTAACAGATTCAGTCAACCATATACAGTTGATGTATAGTCTCCTGGGATCATGAAGTCCTGTAAACAAGTAAGACAAAGAAAAAAGTAAATACATGAAAAGAAACTGAAAGCATACTTACCTGTAACACAGTTGCAGATGAACACAGCCAATAAGACGAAAAATCCAGATGCAGACAATGGCAAACACTTGGAGATCGATAGCCTCATGGGATCATGAAGTCCTGTCAACAAGTAAGACAAAGAAGAAAATCCAAATATGAAAAGAAACTGAATGTATACTTACCTGTAACACACTTGCAGATTAATACACCGCCAATAAGATGAAAAATCCAGATGCAGACAACAGCAAACAGCTGGAGATGAATAGTCTCTTGGGATCATGAGGTCCTGTAAACAAGTATGACAAAGAAGAAAGTCAATACATGAACAGAAGCTGAATGTATACTTACCTGTTACACAGTTGCAGATGAGTACACAGTCAGTGAGAAAGAATTCCAGATGCAGACAACATACAGCTGGACATGGACAGACTCTTGGGATCATGTAGTCCTGTGAACAAGTAAGACAAAGAAGAAAGTCAATACATGAAAAGAAACTGAATGTATACTTACCTGTTACAAAGTTGCAGATGAAAACAAAGCCAGTAAGAAAGAATTCCAGATGCAGTCAACCACATCCAGCTGGACACAGATAGTCTCTTGGGATCATGAGGTCCTGTAAACAAGACAAAGAAGAAAGTCAATATATGAAAAGAAACTGAATGTATACTTACCTGTTACACAGTTGCAGATGAATAGGAAGTAAGTTAGATTGAGTTCCAGATGCAGACAACGGCAAGCACTTGGAGATCGATAGCCTCTTGGGATCATGAAGTCCTGTCAAGAAGTAAGACAAAGAAGAAAATCAAAACATGAAAAGAAACTGAATGAATACTTACCTGTTACACAGTTGCAGATGAATACACAGTCAGTAAGAAAGAATTCCAGATGCAGACAACAACATACAGCTGGAGATCGATAGCCTCTTGGGATCATGAGGTCCTGTAAACAAGACAAAAAGAAAGTCAATACATGAAAAGTAACTGAATTTATACTTACCTGTTACACTGTTGCAGATGAATAGAAAGTTAGTCAGATTGAGTTCCAGATGCAGACAACCACATACAGTTGATGTATAGTCTCTTGGGATGATGAGGTCCTGTGAACAAGTAAGACAAAGAAGAAAGTCAATACATGAAAAGAAACTGAATGTATACTTACCTGTTACAAAGTTGCAGATGAATACAAAGCCAGTAAGAAAGAATTCCAGATGCAGACCACCACATCCAGCTGGACATGGATAGTCTCTTGGGATCATGAGGTCCTGTAAACAAGAGAAAGAAGAAAGTCAATACATGAAAAGAAAATGAATGTATATTTACCTGTTACACAGTTGTAGATGAATACAAAGCCAGTAAGAAAGAATTCCAGATGCAGACCACCACATCCAGCTTGACATGGATAGTCTCTTGGGATCATGAGGTCCTGTAAACAAGAGAAAGAAGAAAGTCAATACATGAAAAGAAACTGAATGTATACTTACCTGTTGCACAGTTGCAGATGAATAGAAAGTCAGAAACGGAAGTCAAGAAACGGAAACAGAAGTCAAGAAACGGAATCTATACTTACCTATAACACAGTTGCAGATGAATACAAAGCCAATAAAACGTAAAATCCAGATGCAGACAACGGCAAACAGCTGGAGATGAATAGTCTCTTGGGATCATGAGGTCCTGTAAAGAAGACAAAAAAAAGTCAATACATGAAAAGAAACTGAATGTATACTTACCTGTTGCACAGTTGCAGATGAATAGAAAGTCAGAAACGGAAGTCAAGAAACGGAAACAGAAGTCAAGAAACGGAATGTATACTTACTTGTTACACAGTTGCAGATGAAAAAAAGCCAATAAAACGTAAAATCCAGATTCAGACAACCACAAATAGCTGGACATGGACAGTCTCTTGGGATCATGAAGTCCTGTGAACAAGTGAGACAACGAAGAAAGTCAATACATGAAAAGAAACTGAATGTATACTTACCTGTTACACAGTTTCAGTTGAAAAAAAGCCAGTAAGCCAGAGTTCCAGATTCAGACAACCATATACGGTTGATGTATAGTCTCTTGGGATCACGAGGTCCTGTGAACAAGTAAGACAAAGAAGAAAGTCAATACATGAAAAGAAATTGAATGTATACTTACCTGTTACACAGTTGCAGATGAATAGAAAGTCAGTCAGATTGAGATCCTGATGCAGACAACGACAAACACTTGGAGATCGATAGCCTCTTGGGATCATGAAGTCCTGTGAACAAGTAAGACAAAGAAGAAAATCAAAATATGAAAAGAAACTGAATGTATACTTATCTGTAACACAGTTGCAGATGAATACACAGCCAATAAGACGTAAAATCCTGATGCAGATGAATAGTCTCTTGGGATCATGAGGTCCTGTAAACAAGACAAAGAAGAAAGTCAATACATGAAAAGAAGCTGAATGTATACTTACCTGTTACACAGTTGCAGATGAATACACAGCCATTAAGAAAGAATTCCAGATGCAGACAACCACAAATAGCTGGACATGGACAGTCTCTTGGGATCATGAAGTCCTGTGAATAAGTAAGACAAAGAAGAAAATCAATGCATGAAAAGAAACTGAATGTATACTTACCTGTTACACAGTTGCAGATGAATAGAAAGTCAGTCAGATTGAGTTCCAGATGCAGACAACCACATACAGCTGGAAATATACAGACTCTTGGGATAATGAGGTCCTGTAAACAAGTAAGACAAAGAAGAAAATCAAAATATGAAAAGAAACTGAATGTATACTTACCTGTTACACAGTTGCAGATGAAAAGAAACGGAATGTATACTTACCTGTTACACAGTTACAGATGAGTACACAGGCAGTAAGAAAGAATTCCACATGCAGACAACCACATACAGCTGGACATCGATAGCCTCTTGGGATCATGAAGTCCTGTAAACAAGTAAGACAAAGAAGAAAGTCAATACATGAAAAGAAACTGAATGTATACTTACCTGTTACACAGTTGCAGATGAATACACAGCCAATAAGACGAAAAATCCAGTGCAGATGAATTGTCTCTTGGGATCATGAAGTCCTGTCAACAAGTAAGACAAAGAAGAAAATCAAGATATGAAAAGAAACTGAATGTATACTTACCTGTTACACAGTTGCAGATGAATACACAGCCAATAAGACGAAAAATCCAGTGCAGATGAATAGTCTCTTGGGATCATGAAGTCCTGTCAACAAGTAAGACAAAGAAGAAAATCAAAATATGAAAAGAAACTGAATGTATACTTACCTGTTACACATTTGCAGATGAAAAGAAACGGAATGTATACTTACCGGTTACACAGTTGCAGATGAATACACAGCCAGGAAGAAAGAATTCCAGATGCAGACAACCACATACAACTGGACATGGACAATCTCTTGGGATCATGAAGTCCTGTCACAAGTAAGACAAATAAGAAAGTCAATACATGAAAAGAAACTGAATGTATACTTACCTGTTACACGGTTGCAGATGAATAGAAAGTCAGTCAGATTGAGTTCCAGATGCAGACAACGGCAAACACTTGGAGATCGATAGCCTCTTGGGGTCATGAAGTCCTGTGAACAAGTAAGAAAAAGAAGAAAGTCAAAACATTAAAAGAAACTGAATGTATACTTACCTGTTGCACAGTTGCAGATGAATAGAAAGTCAGAAACGGAAGTCAAGAAACGGAAACAGAAGTCAAGAAACGGAATGTATACTTACTTGTTACACAGTTGCAGATGAAAAAAAGCCAATAAAACGTAAAATCCAGATTCAGACAACCACAAATAGCTGGACATGGACAGTCTCTTGGGATCATGAAGTCCTGTGAACAAGTGAGACAACGAAGAAAGTCAATACATGAAAAGAAACTGAATGTATACTTACCTGTTACACAGTTTCAGTTGAAAAAAAGCCAGTAAGCCAGAGTTCCAGATTCAGACAACCATATACGGTTGATGTATAGTCTCTTGGGATCACGAGGTCCTGTGAACAAGTAAGACAAAGAAGAAAGTCAATACATGAAAAGAAATTGAATGTATACTTACCTGTTACACAGTTGCAGATGAATAGAAAGTCAGTCAGATTGAGATCCTGATGCAGACAACGACAAACACTTGGAGATCGATAGCCTCTTGGGATCATGAAGTCCTGTGAACAAGTAAGACAAAGAAGAAAATCAAAATATGAAAAGAAACTGAATGTATACTTATCTGTAACACAGTTGCAGATGAATACACAGCCAATAAGACGTAAAATCCAGATGCAGATGAATAGTCTCTTGGGATCATGAGGTCCTGTAAACAAGACAAAGAAGAAAGTCAATGCATGAAAAGAAACTGAATGTATACTTACCTGTTACACAGTTACAGATGAGTACACAGTCAGTAAGAAAGAATTCCACATGCAGACAAACACATACAGCTGGACATCGATAGCCTCTTGGGATCATGAAGTCCTATGAACAAATAAGACAAAGAAGAAAGTCAATACATGAAAAGAAACTGAACGTATACTTACCTGTTACACAATTGCAGATGAATACACGGCCATTAAGAAAGAATTCAAGATGCAGACAACCACATACAGCTGGACATGGACAAAGTCTTGGGATAATGAGGTCCAGTAAACAAGTCAAAAAAGAAAGTCAATACATGAAAAGAAACTGATTTTCTATTCATCTGCAACTCTGTAATTGGTAATAAGAATTCAGTCAGATTGAGTTCCAGATGCAGACAACGGCAAACACTTGGAGATCGATAGCCTCTTGGGATCATGAAGTCCTGTAAACAAGACAAAGAAGAAAGTCAATTCATGAAAAGAAACTGAATGTATACTTACCTGTTACACAGTTGCAGATGAATACACAGCCAATAAGACGAAAAATCCAGTGCAGATGAATAGTCTCTTGGGATCATGAAGTCCTGTCAACAAGTAAGACAAAGAAGAAAATCAAAATATGAAAAGAAACTGAATGTATACTTACCTGTTACACATTTGCAGATGAAAAGAAACGGAATGTATACTTACCTGTTACACAGTTGCAGATGAATACACAGCCAGTAAGAAAGAATTCCAGATGCAGACAACCACATACAACTGGACATGGACAATCTCTTGGGATCATGAAGTCCTGTCACAAGTAAGACAAATAAGAAAGTCAATACATGAAAAGAAACTGAATGTATACTTACCTGTTACACGGTTGCAGATGAATAGAAAGTCAGTCAGATTGAGTTCCAGATGCAGACAACGGCAAACACTTGGAGATCGATAGCCTCTTCAGATCATGAAGTCCTGTGAACAAGTAAGCCAAAGAAGAAAATCAAAATATGAAAAGAAATTGAATGTATATTTACCTGTAACACAGTTGCAGATGAATACACAGCCAATAAGACAAAAAATCCAGATACAGATAAATAGTCTCTTGGGATAATGAGGTCCTGTAAACAACACAAAGAAGAAAGTCAATACATGAAAAGAAACTGAATGTAAACTTACCTGTTACACGGTTGCAGATGAATAGAAAGTCAGATTGAGTTCCAGATGCAGACAACGGCAAGCACGTGGAGATCGATAGCCTCTTGGGATCATGAAGTCCTTTCAACAAGTAAGACAAAGAAGAAAATCAAAACATGAAAAGGAACTGAATGTATACTTACCTGTTACACGGTTGCAGATGAAAAAAAGCCAGTAAGCCAGAGTTCCAGATGCAGATAACCATATACAGTTGATGTATGGTCTCTTGGGATCACGAGGTCCTGTGAACAAGTAAGACAAAGAAGAAAGTCAATACATGAAAAGAAACTGAATGCTTACTTACCGATTACACAGTTGCAGATGAATACACAGCCAATAAGACGAAAAATCCAGATGCAGATGAATAGTCTCTTGGGATCACAAGGTCCTGTGAACAAGTAAGAAAAAGAAGAAAGTCAATACATGAAAAGAAACAGAATGTATACTTACCTGTTACACAGTTGCAGATGAATAGAAAGTCAGTCAGATTGAGTTCCAGATGCAGACAATGGCAAACACTTGGAGATCGATAGCCTCTTCAGATCATGAAGTCCTGTGAACAAGTAAGCCAAAGAAGAAAATCAAAATATGAAAAGAAATTGAATGTATATTTACCTGTAACACAGTTGCAGATGAATACACAGCCAATAAGACAAAAAATCCAGATACAGATAAATAGTCTCTTGGGACAATGAGGTCCTGTAAACAACACAAAGAAGAAAGTCAATACATGAAAAGAAACTGAATGTAAACTTACCTGTTACACAGTTGCAGATGAATAGAAAGTCAGTCAGATTGAGTTCCAGATGCAGACAACGGCAAGCACGTGGAGATCGATAGCCTCTTGGGATCATGAAGTCCTTTCAACAAGTAAGACAAAGAAGAAAATCAAAACATGAAAAGAAACTGAATGTATACTTACCTGTTACACGGTTGCAGATGAAAAAAAGCCAGTAAGCCAGAGTTCCAGATGCAGATAACCATATACAGTTGATGTATAGTCTCTTGGGATCACGAGGTCCTGTGAACAAGTAAGACAAAGAAGAAAGTCAATACATGAAAAGAAACTGAATGCTTACTTACCGATTACACAGTTGCAGATGAATACACAGCCAATAAGACGAAAAATCCAGATGCAGATGAATAGTCTCTTGGGATCACAAGGTCCTGTGAACAAGTAAGACAAAGAAGAAAGTCAATACATGAAAAGAAACAGAATGTATTCTTACCTATTGCACAGTTGCAGATTAATACACAGCCAATAAGACGTAAAATCCAGATGCAGACAACGGCAAACAGCTGGAGATGAATAGTCTCTTGGGATCCTGAGGTCCTGTAAATAAGATAAAAAGAAAGTCAATACATGAAAAGAAACTGAATGTATACTTACCTGTTACACAGTTGCAGATGAAAAGAAACGGAATGTATACTTACCTGTTGGACAGTTGCAGATGAATAGAAAGTCAGTCAGATTGAGTTCCAGATGCAGACAACGGCAAGCACTTGGAGATCTATAGCCTCTTGGGATCATGAAGTCCTGTGAACGAGTAAGAAAAAGAAGAAAATCAAAATATGAAAAGAAACTGAATGTATACTTACCTGTAACAAAGTTGCAGATTAATACAAAGCCAATAAGATAAAAAATCCAGATGCAGACAATGGCAAACAGCTGGAGATGAATAGTCTCTTGGGATCATGAGGTCCTGTAAACAAGAGAAAAAAAAGTCAATACATAAATAGAAATGGAATGTATACTTACCTGTTACACAGTTGCAGATGAATAGAAAGTCAGTCAGATTGAGATCCAGATGCAGACAACAGCAAACACTTGGAGATCGATAGCCTCTTGGGATCATGAAGTCCTGTGAACAAGACAGACAAAGAAGAAAATCAAAATACGAAAAGAAACTGAATGTTTACTTACCTGTTACACAGTTGCAGATGAATACACAGTCACTAAGAAAGAATTCAAGATGCAGACAACCACATACAGCTGGAGATCGATAGCCTCTGGGGATCATGAAGTCCTGTAAACAAGACAAAAAGAAAGTCAATACATGAAAAGAAACTGAATATATACTTACCTGTTACACAGTTGCAGATGAAAAGAAACGGAATGTATACTTACCTGTTACACAGATGCAGATGAATGCACAGTCAGTAAGAAAGAATTCCAGATGCAGACAACCACATACAGCTAGACATGGATAGTCTCTTTGGATCATGAAGTCTTGTGAACAAGTAAGAAAAAGAAGAAAGTCAAAACATGAAAAGAAACTGAATGTCTACTTACCTGTTACACAGTTGCAGATGAATAGAATGTCAGTCAGATTGAGCTCCAGATGCAGACAACAGCAAACACTTGGAGATCTATAGCCTATTGGGATCATGAAGTCCTGTCAACAAGTAAGACAAAGAAGAAAATCAAAACATGAAAAGAAACTGAATGTATACTTACGTGTTACACAGTTGCAGATGAATACACAGTCAGTAAGAAAGAATTCCAGATGCAGACAACCACATACAGCTGGACATGGACAGTCTCTTGGGATCATGAAGTCCTGTAAACAAGACAAAAAGAAAGTCAATACATGAAAAGAAACTGCATGTATACTTACCTGTTACACAGTTGCAGATGAATAGAAAGTCAGTCAGATTGAGATTCAGATGCAGACAACGGCAAACACTTGGAGATCGATAGCCTCTTGCGATCATGAAGTCCTGTCAACAAGTAAGACGAAGAAGAAATTGAAAACATGAAATCAAACTGAATGTATACTTACCTGTTACACAGTTGCAGATGAATACAAAGCCAATAAGATAAAAAATCCAGATGCAGAAAACAGCAAACAGCTGGAGATGAATAGTCTCTTGGGATCATGAGTTCCTGTAAACAAGATAAAAAGAAAGTCAATACGTGAAAAAAAACGGAATGTATACTTACCTGTTACACAGTTGCAGAAGAAAAAAAGCCAGTAAGCCAGAGATCCAGATTCAGACAACCATATACAGTTGATGTAAAGTCTCTTGGGATCACGAGGTCCTGTGAACAAGTAAGACAAAGAAGAAAGTCAATACATGAAAAGAAACGGAATGTATACTTACCTGTAACACAGTTGCAGATTAATACAAAGCCAATAAGATAAAAAAATCCAGATGCAGACAACAGCAAACAGCTGGAGATGAATAGTCTCTTGGGATAATGAGGTCCTGTAAACAAGATAAAAAGAAAGCCAATACATGAAAAGAAACGGAATGTATACCTACCTGTTACACAGTTGCAGATGAAAAAAAGCCAGTAAGCCAGAGTTCCAGATTCAGACAACCATATACAGTTGATGTAAAGTCCCTTGGGATCACGAGGTCCTGTGAACAAGTAAGACAAAGAAGAAAGTTAATACATGAAAAGAAACTGAATGCTTACTTACCGATTACACAGTTGCAGATGAATGCACAGTCAGTAAGAAAGAATTCCAGATGCACACAACCACATACAACTGGACATCAATAGCCTCTTGGGATCATGAAGTCCTGCAAACAATACAAAAAGTAAGTCAATACATGAAAAGAAACTGAATGTATACTTACCTGTTACACAGTTGCAGATGAATAGAAAGTAGATTGAATTCCAGATGCAGACAACGGCAAGTACTTGGAGATCGATAGCCTCTTGGGATCATGACGTCCTGTGAACAAGTAAGAAAAAGAAGAAAATCAAAATATAAAAAGAAACTGAATGTATACTTACCTGTTACACAGTTGCAGATGAATACACAGTCAGTAAGAAAGAATTCCAGATGCAGACAACCACATACAGCTAGACATGGATAGTCTCTTTGGATCATGAAGTCTTGTGAACAAGTAAGACAAAAAAGAAATATGAAAAAAAAAGTCAAAAGTCAAAATATGAAAAGAAACTGAATGTATACTTATCTGGAACACAGTTGCAGATTAATACAAAACCAATAAGATAAAAAATCTAGATGCAGACAATGGCAAACAGCTGGAGATGAATACTCTCTTGGGGTCATGAGGTCCTGTAAACAAGATAAAAAAAAGTCAATACATAAAAAGAAACTGAATGTATACTTACCTATTACACAGTTGCAGATGAATACACACCCAATAAGACGAAAAATCCAGATGTAGATGAATGGTCTCTTGGGATAATGAGGTCCTGTAAACAAGACAAAGAAGAAAGTCAATACATGAAAAGAAACTGAATGTACACTTACCCGTTACACAGTTGCAGATGAATACACACCCAATAAGACGTAAAATCCAGATGCAGACAACGGCAAACCCTTGGAGATCGATAGCCTCTTGGGATCATGAAGTCCTGTGAACAAGAAAAACAAATTGCACAGTTGCAGATGAATACACAGCTAATAAGACGGAAAATCCAGATGCAGACAACGGCAAACAGCTGGAAATGAATAGTCTCTTGGGATCATGAGGTCCTGTAAACAAGTAAGACAAAGAAGAAAGTTAATTCAAGAAAAGAAACTGAATGTACACTTACCTGTTACACAGTTGCAGATGAATACACAGCCAGTAAGAAAGAATTCCAGATGCAGACAACCACTTACAGCTGGACATGGATAGTCTTTTGGGATCATGAAGTCCTGTGAATAAGTAAGACAAAGAAGAAAGTCAATACATGAAAAGAAACTGAATGCTTACTTTCCGATTACACAGTTGCAGATTAATAGAAAGTCAGTCAGATTGAGATCCAGATGCGGACAACCACATACAGCTGGACATGGATAGTCTCTTGGGATCATGAAGTCCTGTGAACAAGTAAGACACAGAAGAAAATCAAAATATGAAAAGAAACTGAATATATACTTACGTGTTACACAGTTACAGATGAATACACACCCAATAAGACGTAAAATCCAGATGCAGACAACGGCAATCAGCTGGAAATGAATAGTCTCTTGGGATCACAAGGTTCTGTGAACAAGTAAGACACAGAAGAAAGTAAATACATGAAAAGAAACTGAATGTATACTTACCTGTTACACAGTTGCAGATGAAAAAAAAGCCAGTAAGCCAGAGTTCCGAATTCAAAAAACCATATACAGTTGATGTATAGTCTCTTGGGATCATGAAGTCCTGCAAACAAGTAAGACAAAGAAGAAAGTCAATACATGAAAATTAACTGAATGTATACTTACCTGTTACAAAGTTGCAGATGAACACAGCCAGTAAGAATGAATTCCAGATGCAGACAACCACAAACAGCTGGACATGGACAGTCTCTTGGGATCATGAAGTCCTGTGAACAAGTAAGATAAAGAAGAAAGTCAATACATGAAAAGAAACTGAATGCTTATTTACCGATTACACAGTTGCAGATGAATAAAAAAAGTCAGTCAGATTGAGTTCCAGATGCAGACAACCACATACAGCTGGACATGGACAGTCTCTTGGGATCATGAAGGCCTGTGAACAAGTAAGACAAAAAACAAAGTTAATACATGAAAAGAAACTGAATGCTTACTTACCAATTTCACAGTTGCAGATGAATAGAAGGTCAGTAAGATTGAGTTCCAGATGCAGACAACGGCAAACACTTGGAGATCGATAGCCTCTTGGGATCAAGAAGTCCTGTCAAAAAGTAAGACAAAGAAGAAAATCAAAACATGAAAAGAAACTGAATGTTTACTTACCTGTAACACAGTTGCAGATGAATACACAGCCAATAAGACTAAAAATCCAGATGCAGATGAATAGTCTCTTGGGATAATGAGGTGCTGTAAACAAGACAAAGAAGAAAGTCAATACATGAAAAACTGAATGTATACTTACCTGTTACACAGTTGCAAATGAATACACAGCCAATAAGACGAAAAATCCAGATGCAGACAACCACATACAGCTGGACATGGAAAGTCTCTTGGGATCATGAAATCCTGTGAACAAGTAAGACAAAGAGGAAAGTTAATACATGAAAAGAAACGGAATGTATACTTACCTGTTACAAAGTTGCAGATGAAAAAAGAGCCAGTAAGACGAAAAATCCAAATGCAGACAACGGCAAACAGCTGGAGATGAATAGTCTCTTGGGATCATGAGGTCATGTATACAAGACAAAAAGAAAGTCAATACATGAAAAAAGCTGAATGTATCTTACCTGTAACACAGTTGCAGATGAATACACAGCCAAAAAGACGAAAAAATCCAGATGCAGATGAATAGTCTCTTGGGATAATGAGGTCCTGTAAACAAGACAAAGAAGAAAGTCAATACATGAAAAGAAACTGAATGTATACTTACCTGTTACACAGTTGCAGATGAATACACAGCCATTAAGAAAGAATTCCAGATGCAGACAACCACATACAGCTGGACATGGAAAGTCTCTTGGGATCAAGAAATCCTGTGAACAAGTAAGACAAAGAAGAAAGTCAATACATGAAAAGAAACTGAATGTATACTTACCTGTAACACAGTTGCAGATGAATACACAGCCAATAAGACGAAAAATCCAGATGCAGATGAATAGTCTCTTGGGATAATGAGGTCTTGTGAACAAGATAAAGAAGAAAGTCAATACATGAAAAGAAACTGAATGTATACTTACCTGTTACACAGTTGCAGATGATTAGAAAGTCAGTCACACTGAGTTCCAGATGCAGACAACAGCAAACACCTGGAGATCGATAGCCTCTTAGGATCATGAAGTCCTGTCAACAAGTAAGACAAAGAAGAAAATCAAAATATGAAAAGAAACTGAATGTATACTTACCTGTTACACAGTTGCAGATGATTACACAGTCAATAAGATGAAAAATCCAGATGCAGACAACGGCAAACAGCTGGAGATGAATAGTATCTTGGGATCATGAAGTTCTCTGAACAAGTATGACAAAGAAGAAAGTTAATATATGAAAAGAAACGGAATGTATACTTACCTGTTACACAGTTGCAGATGAAAAAAGCCAGTAAGCCAGAGTTCCAAATTCGAACAACCATATACAGTTAATGTATAGTCTCTTGGGATCATGAAGTCCTGTAAACAAGTAAGACAAAGAAGAAAGTCAATACATGAAAAGAAACTGAATGTATACTTACCTGTTGCACAGTTGCAGATGAATACACAGCCATTAAGAAATAATTCCAGATGCAGACAACCACATACAGCTGGAAATATACAGACTCTTGGGATAATGAGGTCCTGTAAACAAGTCTAAGAAGAAAGTCAATACGTGAAAAGAAACTGAATGCTTACTTACCTACTACACAGTTGCAGAAGAACAAAGTCAGTCAGATTGAGATCCAGATGCAGACAACGGCAAACACTTGGAGATCGATAACCTCTTGGGATCATGAAGTCCTGTGAACAAGTAAGACAAAGAAGAAAGTCAAAATCTGAAAAGAAACTGAATGTATACTTACCGATTACACAGTTGCAGATGAATAAAAAAAGTCAGTCAGATTGAGTTCCAGATGCAGACAACCATATACAGTTGATGTATAGTCTATTAGGATCAAGAGGTCCTGTGAACAAGTAAGACAAAGAAGAAAGTCAGTACATGAAAAGAAACTGAATGCTTACTTACCGATTTCACAGCTGCAGATGAATAAAAAAAGTCAGTCAGATTGAGTTCCAGATGCAGACAACGACAAACACTTGGAGATTGATAGCCTCTTGGGATCATGAAGTCCTATCAACAAGTAAGACAAAGAAGAAAATAAAAAAATGAAAAGAAACTGAATGTATACTTACCTGTTACACAGTTGCAGATGAATACACAGCCAATAAGATGAAAAATCCAGATGCAGACAACATCAAACACCAGGAGATTAATAGTCTCTTGGGATCATGAGGTCCTGTAAACAAGACAAAAAGAAAGTCAATACATGAAAAGAAACTGAATGTATACTTACCTGTTACACAGTTGCAGATGAATACACAGCCAGAAAGAAAGAATTCCAGATGCAGACAACCACATACAGCTGGACATGAACAGTCTCTTGGGATCATGAAGGCCTGTGAACAAGTAAGACAAAAAACAAAGTCAATACATGAAAAGAAACTGAATGTATACTTACCTGTAACACAGTTGCAGATGAACACATAGCAAATAAGACAAAAAATCCAGATGCAGATGAATAGTCACTTGGGATAATGAGGTGCTGTAAACAAGACAAAGAAGAAAGTCAATACATGAAAAGAAACTGAATGTATACTTACGTGTTACACAGTTGCAAATGAATACACAGCCAATAAGACGAAAAATCCAGATGCAGACAACGGCAAACAGCTGGAGATGAACAGAATCTTGGGATCATGCGGTCCTGTAAACAAGACAAAAAGAAAGTCAATACATGAAAAGAAACGGAATGTATACTAACCTGTTACACAGTTGCAGATGAATACACAGCCAACAAGACGAAAAATCCAGATGCAGATGAATACTCTCTCAGGATCATGAAGTCCTGTGAACAAGTAAGACAAAGAAGAAAGTCCATACATGAAAAGAAACTGAATGCTTACTTACCTACTACACAGTTGCAGATGAATAGAAAGTCAGTCAGATTGAGATCCAGACGCAGATAACGGCAAACACTTGGAGATCGATAGCCTCTTGGGATCATGAAGTCCTGTCAACAAGTAAGACAAAGAAGAAAATCAAAATATGAAAAGAAACTGAATGTTTACTTACCTGTAACACAGTTGCAGATTAATACACAGCCAATAAGATAAAAAATCCGGATGCAGACAACGGCAAACAGCTGGAGATGAATAGTCTCTTGGGATCATGAAGTCCTGTAAACAAGACAAAAAGAAAGTCAATACATGAAAAGAAACTAAATGTATACTTACCTGTTACACAGTTGATGATGAATACAAAGCCATTAAAATAGAATTCCAGATGCAGACAGCCACATATAGCTGGACATGGATAGTCTCTTGGGATCATGAAGTCCTGTGAACAAGTAAGACAAAGAAGAAAATCAAAATATGAAAAGAAACTGAATGTATACTTACCTGTTACACAGCTGCAGATGAATACACAGCCAGTAATAAAGAATTCCAGATGCAGATGAAGAGCAAGTTAGTTGTAAGGAGTGCAAATTGAGAAACAACCAACCAAGAAAAACGCATTTTTAGCTAAACAAAAAAACAAAACACTTTTCGTTTGAGAGTCATATCTCATATGAAGACATAATAGAAAAGCCTATTATCTTTTGAAAATAACAAAATCTGACATGTGTGACTGTCATTGTAAGGCGAAGTCCAGTCCAAAAAAGAATTCTATTAGACAAAGTATTTATGAGTGTAGGACTTACAGGTCTGATATGATGGAGTTACAGCAAAGGATTAAATGTTTTTATTCAATAATAAGGCCAGTGAATGTCAGTTTTCTTGGCTGGGTATTTTCACAGCTGCTGTATCTTGTTTGGTGTTTCTGGGTTTTACAGCTCTTTATGTCAAGTGTAAACAGATCCAAAGTGTCATTCTCAGTGCTGATTACACCTGAAATTAACCATAAACCAGAGGTGAGTGGCTAGCAACAGGGTAATGCAGCTCAACACATGTTTCAGTTTACTACACACCCATGTCGCCTCTCCAAAGTCACAGTGATTCTAAAGTCACTCAATACAAAGCACTCAAAAACCAAACCATAAAACACTGCTTAAATCACAAATACATTAATAAAGACTTTGAGCCCATTTCCCTGAAACGGTTCACCCATTAAAGAAAATGGACGAAGAGGGTGGGAGCAGGTGGCTAGTGTTTTCTTACCTGACTGGTGTGACTGGGTAGGGCCAGTAAGTCCTGGCATAGCACCTTCTCTATGTTCCTGGAGAGTACAACAGATCCCAGGCAGCACATGTGAAGCCTTTCTCTGTGGTAAAGGACCAGACATCAAATCTGAAATCAGCAGTGGAGTGCGAAGAGTCAGCTGAACGGCTTGTTCCCTCATCAGTAGGTAAGCAAGTGGCCCGGAGATGACAATCCTGCCATCTGTCTTCTTTCAAACAGTGTCTGGAATCTAGTGCACTAGTGGCACCGTGACATCATGACATTACCCTTTGGGCCCCATATTTAAGAGTGTCTTGCAATAAAATTTTCAACAGTGAGAAGGCCGCCCTTAGTAGTTGTCCTCGTTGCTGGAGCATGCAGAGCCATAGACAAACTGCTGAAGACATTTAATTGGTTAGAGAGGTGAAAACCAGCTGTGGGGGTGAAGAAAACCTCTGTTTTCCATGGTCAAGATGATGCTTGCAGGGCTGCTCCATGGCCACCATTGTCCTTGAGGAAAAAAAACAGGGGTTAGTTAGTTAGTAAAGCAAAGTAATGTAAAGTAACACACAATTTCACCTCATGAATAAAAACATACACAAGGCTTGGCTGAACATATAAGGAAACGTACAACTTACTTAGAACCTATAATTCCATCAGTAAGGATCTTCATTACAGTGAAGTTAGCCACAGCTAAACCTTTGCTAAAGCATGGTTCTCTCCTTTTGGCTTGTAACCTGGCCTACTTCCAATATACTGCCACATAGTGGATGGAGTAGGAATTACCATGTAAAATGCCATCTGTTGCAACACTGGAGTCACATGGGTATCAGCTATGGCTTCAAGTTGTAGGACTTTTTATGGCATTATAGACGATAGGCAAGTGGCTTAAAGGTCCAACCACAACAGGCCCAATGAGACATAAAGAACCAGCACAACAGGCCCAGTGAGACTAGGGATGCACCTATCAGATATTAGGATCGGATATGTGTCCCTATATTAACAACGCTCGCTCCCTTTTGGTCTCACTGACTTAATATTTCAGAATTAAAGCCAGCCAACACTGATAAATACATGAGTAACAAATCAATACACACAACTAATCATCAAAATTATTACATTTTTAGCTAAAAAATAAAAACAAAACACTATTCTGTTGAGAGTCAAATCTCATATGAAGACATATTAGAATAGCCTAGTATCTTTTGAAAATAACAAAATCTGGCATGTGTGATATACATTGTAAGGCGAACGCTGTACCAAGGTCCTGCACAATTGTTTCTTATTTTAGTGACAAATAAATAGCAATTTAATACATTCATATTTGTGTGTTAATTTGTTACATGGTCTATAAAATGTGGATACCGAAAACTCTCACAGAGATAAGGAGCTGCTGGTGTTAGTTACAAAGACAATTAAACCTACTGAAGAACAGAGACTAAATGAAAATCAAAGACTAACCTTAACTTCCTTACTTTTAAGGAATGGATATGTTTTAGCACTTTAGACAATATAAACATGCATGTAGCACATTTTTATAACGAATAAATCATTACTGTGACACTGTCATAAAATATGCCTATTTGAACTATTTTTACGAAATATTTATCCAGTGAAACATCCATATAGCACACACATCCAAAATCAGCTGTAGTGTACAGAGACACATCTGATAAATATACAGCTACCCTTAGAATAGCCAGATTACAATTTGCTAACAAATGCTTAAGAGAGCCTGGAGAATTCTGGAGAAAGGTCTTGTGGACAAATGAGACTAGGATTAACCTATATCAGAGTGATGGAAAGACAGAAATTGTGGATTGCTCACTCGCGCTTCAAGGGAGGTAAAATTTAGTTTGCACTCACCCTCTTATTTACGGTACATACTTGGAGCCCATAGGAACCATCCAAAACATAGAAGTTGGAAAGCTCCCACAAAGGTGTTTGTACTTCAGAAATCCTTCTTTCTGAAGATGTTTTATAATCCTGGGTGTTTCCTTGTGAAAGGAAAGTCTGAACCGTGCAAGTCCTCAGTTTGAGTTGCTGAGAGTCAATTTAGGAGTGATCCCTTTATCTTACTGAGTGCTCTGTGTGTAAGTTTATTCTAATGTCCATATGAAAGCACAAAACCTCATGAATAAAAACATACACAAGGCTTGGCTGAACATATGAGAAAACGTACAACTTACTTAGAACCTATAGTTCCATCAGTAAGGATCTTCATTACAGTGAAGTTAGCCACAGCTAAACCTTTGCTAAAGCATGGTTCTCTCCTTTTGGCTTGTAACCTGGCCTACTTCCAATATACTGCCACATAGTGGATGGAGTAGGAATTACCATGTAAAATGCCATCTGTTGCAACACTGGAGTCACATGGGTATCAGCTATGGCTTCAAGTTGTAGGACTTTTTATGGCATTATAGACGATAGGCAAGTGGCTTAAAGGTCCAACCACAACAGGCCCAATGAGACATAAAGAACCAGCACAACAGGCCCAGTGAGACTAGGGATGCACCTAGCAGATATTAGGATCGGATATGTGTCCCTATATTAACAATGCTCGCTCCTTTTTGGTCTCACTGACTTAATATTTCAGAATTAAAGCCAGCCAACACTGATAAATACATGAGTAACAAATCAATACACACAACTAATCATCAAAATTATTACATTTTTAGATAAATAAAAAAAAAACACTATTCTGTTGAGAGTCAAATCTCATATGAAGACATATTAGAATAGCCTAGTATTGAAAATAACAAAATCTGGCATGTGTGACTGTCTGATATACATTGTAAGGCGAACGCTGTACCAAGGTCCTGCACAATTGTTTCTTATTTTAGTGACAAATAAATAGCAATTTAATACATTCATATCTGTGTGTTAATTTATTGTATTTTATTTTACAAAGTTAGTGAGGGAAAATTGACATCAATCCTGATGTTTTAAGTCTCTCCCACATGGTGAGGTAAACAGTTTATTTATTTAACAATGTATCGGATCAATATTGTGTATCGATCGATAAGTTTATGTATTGGTATAGAAACTGAACAATGTTGGTGCATCCCTAAATGTAACATATAGGAAACAGGATATGACATCACTGCTGTAGTGTGTCTTTGACAACTTCCCTAGTTAATAGAATATGCCTACATTGATAAATCCCCATACATTTCACCCTGATTGGTGAATGTTTAGCCTTTCAAATGCATGCTTGAATGTGATTGGCTAATGGCAACCACAATAATTGACATGTAAAGTCTTCTGGACAGACAGTATTATAGAATAGGCTAAAGATGCAGCATGTAAAATTGTAGCTTGACTGGATGTGCATGGATGCATGTATAGATTTTAACATGTATTTGTGATGCAATAAGCTGTTTTATTAATTGCTTAAACTATGTAAACTATGTAACTAGTGCTCAAAAAAAGTAATGAGCATTATGAGCTAAATAGTTTAATTGTCACTTTAACAGGTAAGGACACCAGTTTCTCTCAGAGTTAGCTTAAGTTTTACTAATAAAAAAGGTAACTTTGATTAAAAACAAAATAATAATACTGTCTTGCAGACATCTGATTGATGTCATTTATGGCTGATTTACCGTTACAGTAACTTGATCACAATATTCTGCAAAATAAAATGTAGTAGTTTACTATAGCTCCACTGAATATTGGTTTTGAAATATACCACTGTTTCCTAAGAGGAAGCTGTAACAGGAACAGGTCATTGTAATTTTATGTGTAACCCAGGTTTTAAATGTTCAGAACATTCAAATCAGATGCGAAGCAAAAAAACAATAAATAAATAAAAAAACTTTTAAAAATAATACAACATGAATAAACTGTTCAAAACAGCCATTAGAGCAGATAGAAAATGACTTACTGATAAGTAAGGTAAATAAAACAAGCCTTAAATGACAGCCAATAGCTTGTTGCCAAGACTGGTCTGCGTCAGAGACGGCCAATCAGCGCTCAGGGGGGCGTTACCTCGGCTCCTCCGCTAGAGACGAGAAGTATTTTGTAGACATATGTATATGTGTGTCTGCAGGTGTGGAGGTCCATGGTATAACATGTGAATTTGCACAACCAGTTCTACTCAGCGCACAACAACGACTGATCGTCTTGTTCAGCAGTGGCACTTCGAAAGATGCCTGGGACTTACGATCGCCAAGTATGGGATTTACTGCCATTTTTACTGCCAATATTGAACATGTTTGTGCGGATGTTTCAGAGTATTGCAGCACAAAAACAAAGTAGTAAGCTGACTTAAAATAGAGCAACTCCAACAAAGGTGCAGAGTTAAATTGAGAGGAACATAAGTTGATGCAGTAGATTAAAATGTTTGTGCATGTATCATTGTTGGGAAGGCCTAGCCTGCAGTGAAGTGCCAGAATAGTGACTGGAATGGGCATCACTGTCTTGTTGGATGCACATGTGCATAAATCTTCCATAAATGTACAGACATTTCTTTTCACCATTGTGTTTGATCCAGTTGTACCAGAGAGTTGCATGGCCCCTAACTTTTTATCTCTAGGGGTCAACCTAACCAAACACAAAAGAGCCTGTCACTATCAAAACTCTTCAACCTTGTTTGTGGTTAAAGCATAGTTACAGCACAGTGCTCATGTGTCTGAGACTCGTGAATTAATTAGGCAGTTGAGAATGTTGGCAGTCCCAAAAACTTGGCCCTGCCATCTATGGATGCTTAAAAATGCTTCCTCTCCACCTGCGCTGAGATGCCTTCAAGACCTGCAATGCAAAACCCACTGGTGTAAAAATATCAAATATTATAATGCGAGCAAGTAATAAATTAAACAAACTTGATGTGTATTCCAGGATTTCACATAATTGTGTTATATCTGACAACTGTGTTAAGATACACTTTTAAATTATGAAACAGTATGATCAATATTTTATTGTGTATTTGATTATTTTATCACTTTCCATTTCCTTTCGTTTACGGTACCATTTACAATTGAGTGGACTGATGCTCTTGTGTGCTCTAGATATTTTGGAAATTGCTAAACCACTTTATCCACAGTTGTTGGTGAGTCCACTTCATCACAGTCCCTGATGGACTGCTTACAGTGCCCATTACAATTGACTGCCCAGATTCTCTTTTGTCCACAGCCCTTTTTGATGTGGCTACGAACTTCATATATGAGGCTTTCGCCAACATCGTCGACTGTTCTTGGTACAATCGCCTGACCAGATTCTCTTCTGTCCACAGTGTTACTGTTACATTCAAGACTTAGGTGATCCAGTATTGCATATGTGATACTGTTAGTGCTGCCATCTGGTGGCCTGTTTCTTGTTGTTTTTGTTTTTCTCTCTCTCCCTCTCCTGGTGAAACGACTGATTGGAAACAGCTGATCTCAATGCCTGTGCTGGTTGGCTGCAGTGTCTGAGCTTTGTCATTGAAATGGTGCCATTGGCATTTATCTAGTTGCCCGTGGCGTTCTCACCATGTGGCCAAAGGTGGTTGTGATTGAGGCTGTTCAGGATATATAATTATTATTATTATTTTTTTTTTGCTGTTAGATTTAGCTTTGTACTTCTCGTAAATCTGTTTGGCCCTGAATGTAATGGCTGGCTACCACTACGTCGATTGTTTTAACATGACAATTCACAGTTTGATGTATGTGAATCTATTGTAGTCTACTCTTTTCTGTGTCATTATGTACTTGTTGATGTCCAAGTGGTTTAATCATAGTCATGTTTGTAGTGGTGAGTGCCATTTACTATTTTAATTTCATTTATTATTTTTCCTTTTCTCTTACTTCATGTTGGGGAGGCAGGTAAGGCCATTGTATTTTGTTTTATTATTTTTTAGTTAGGTTAGTTAGTAAGGAGGGATGTTGGTCTTTGCTCACCCTGACGCTATATGATGTTGACTGTGGTCTTGTTATGTTTGCCTATAATACTACTTTTTCATTTGAGCATTAAATCTGTTTCTTTATGGATTGTTTATCTCCTCAAGCCCTAAACTAGTATTTTTATGAAATGGTTTAATAAACTGGGCTGTAAGATTACTCAAAAATCAAAAAACTTCCAAAATGTAAGCAACATGTTAATTGTCCCACCAGGGATATTAACACAGTAGACCACTATTGCACTGTACTGAGGGATGCTCTGTCCCCCATGCAGCTCTGGGTCACTCTGATAACTGTCTGGTTCAAATAATTCTAACCTACAAGCAGAGAAACTTAAATCTGCAAAGCCTGTAGTGAAGACAGTGAAAAAAGTAGGCCAGAGTTATAAGAACTGCTTTTTATTGGAATTTAAAAACCTGAATGTTCTTATACGAGTGAAGAAGTGTCAAGGTTCTTCTGTTCCCTGTATGCTCTGTGACTAATTTGCTGAACAAGTAGATCTATCTGAGATGTTTCCAAGCTGTTTTAAGCCTGCGTCTGAGATGAACACTGTATGTGAACTTTTACATTCTGAATTTTTAGTTGAAAGTAAGTCAGAAGATGCTGAAAATGATTCCACATCAAAACCGAATTTTATTAAAGAGGCTTTGATGGAGGAACAAAGTTGGGCTCAATCTCTTGATAACTGTAGACTAACTGCTGTAACAGAAGAAAGTAATGCCCCATCATGCAGTTATGTATTTTTAGCATGATGTACATGTACTTAGCATGTACTTAGCTTAGCCCCCTGACAGTGTGTTCTCTGGTCATCTGGGTATACAGAAAACAAATCACCAGATCATGTGTTTTTTCTTTTGACCTGGTCCTAAAGCTGATGCTGTGTTATGTTGAGTTACGGGAAAACCCAATCAGGTTATTCCATCCACATCACTTCATCCAATCCTAGCATTATGAGCACCATTTCAACGTGTGTAGGGCCACTGCCCTGGCCACTGATCAAATCCTTCTACTTTTGTGTTACCCCTTGACCAGCTACCTAAACAAATGCTCATGCTTCATTACAGTAACAAGGCTGTGATGGCTGTCTTAAGTATGTTGCGAGAAGGTCACAAAGTGTGTTCAGGTTTTTCGCTGCTGCACCTGCATCATTATTCTCCATTTTTTTTGTTCCAGACATGAGGAGCTCCTCCCTTTCTGTTCCACATTGCATTGTTTTTCGCTGCTGCACCTGCATCATTATTCTCCATTTTTTTTGTTCCAGACATGAGGAGCTCCTCCCTTTCTGTTCCACATTGCATTGTGGTATAATGTAAAAAAGTGTCCATTGAGTATACACCAAAAATTAGCTGTGCGCTAATCCGTATACGTTCGGCACCATTTAAGGTGGCTTCCAGTAAGAAGCTGGAGAATAACTCCAGCCTTGTTGGTGCAGCCGTTTCTTTACGGCATCATAAATCAGCACATTTTACAGTTGTAAAATACATCCAGATAGATCCGGGAACTAATTTTACTGAAGTTCTGAAATTGTTAGCAATTGATCATCACATGTCCAGTGCATATCACCCCGAATCTCAGGGTTCTCTAGAATGTTTTCAACAACCTCAGTGCTTCGTACCTACTGTCTTTAGGTAGATAAAGAATGTGATGATGGCATCCTGGTCTTATTGTTTGCCATTTGTGAAAGTGATCAGGATTCCATTGGGTTTAGCCATTCACAGCTGAATTGTGAATTTCACTTTGGAGATAAAAGACTTGTACGTACCAGGTTCTGCCCTGTGTGCAGAGTTTTCAGGAAGATTGTGTTGATGGAGGTGGATCTGCTAATAGGGTTTTGCTAAGTTCTCCCCTACTGCTTCTGAAGTATCTGCTTTTGTCACACCAGATCTCTTTCTACAGTATTCCGTAATGCCATTTGGGTTACAAAAGGTAATAGCTAATGTAAACAATTGTGAAGCATGTCTGGATGTCGTTGTGATGTCTAGATGTCTATCAGAGTTGGAATGAACATTTGGCAATCCTCTGAAATGTGTTTAAGCGCTTTCTGAAAGTTTCCCTCACACTTAATCTCACTAAATGTGAGTCTGGGAAAGCTAGAGTATCCTAGGTTTGTAAGAAGGTGGGCCAAGGTGAAGTGCGCCCTCTTGAGGCTAAGATACCAACCCTGCAGTTGTGCTTTTGTAGAACCCCTGTTCTAATGACTCCTGACTACACTCAATTCTTCAAGCTGTAAGCTGGGGCTGGAGCTGTCCTCCTTAAAGAAGACTCGAGGTGTTGACCATCCAGTTTATTTTTCATAAAAATTGAAGGAACATCAGATCATGTATAGAACCACTGAGAAGGAAGCTTAGCACTCTTATTAGCTTTTCAACACTTTATGTGGGGTCGAGTGTTTTGGCAGTAGTGCTCTATATATACCACAATATCAGCTGAAGACTGATGAGATGGTTCATGATTGTTCAAGGTTTTAATGTTCAGAATAAGAAAGATTGTGAAAATGTAGTTGCTGATGCGTTGTCTAGGCAGTAGTGTGAGGGTGTTATGACCCTGGGGAGTGTAGAAGAGAGCCTCGTTGGTGCAGCCGTGTTTGTTTACAGCGTCAGAAAGACGAAGCAGTTTAGGAACACAGAGTCCTAACCTGACGTCAGTCCAATTATTCCATTCCACCTTAAATGGTGCAGCAGTTTCAGTCAAAAGTATTCACCCCCCCATCTACTACTAAACATAACAAGTGCTTTCTCCAAATTCAATAATGCTAAATTGCAATGAGGGGTGTGAATAATTTGGACTGCAACTGTACAGCACCAGAATGGAACAGGTGGAGCATAATTGGGATGAGATGCCGATTTCAGTAGGGCATCAATCTTAGTGTGCTTCTCTATCCTTCTTCCACTTAAACACAACTCTAATAATAAACATATGATGCTTTAAATACAAAAACAGAAAATTATATTATTTATATTCAGCCTGTAGTTCAAAACTACTTCCAACCAAACACCACTGTCTGACTCACTGTTGTCTTTTCCTAGTTAATAGATGTAGATCTGCACTCTTAGCTCCTTCAGTGTAGTTTTTTTCAACCATTTCAGCCCAAAAAAAAAAAAAAAAAAAAGCTTCTAAGCTTTTCAGTCCCTGAGATCAGTACTGGAGGACTTATGTGTCCCATCTGCTGAATTAAGAAAACAAATGGTAAATGTGGCATCAATCTATACAAAATGAAAATGTGAACGAGTTAGACAGTCATGCAGTGAGGTGAAGATGAATCAATGTGAGGACCAGCGGGCAGGAGGGTAGTGTTTTCTTCTTTTTCTTGTCTTACCTTTGTCTTCTTTTCTTCTTATCTTTTTTTATATCTTTGTCTTCTTTCTTCTTTGTCTTTATAGTTTTCTTTTTTCTTGTTTTCTTCTTTTGGTCGTCCTCCATTTACGCTCTAGTTTCTGCACTGTTTTTAGTTTTTGCCTTGTCATTTTACTTTTAAACAGTGCTTCTTTGTCTAAGGTTGATTGAAGGGTATTTTCTAGGTCGTTTGTTAATTTAACTAGCTCCGTTTGGAGTCATTGGGGTTATCGTGCGCTTTAGACAGTGTTACGGGGACAAATGAACATTTTGCCTAAGATGTATCTCAAAGGAGATTAGATAATGGTCTGATATTACTGAGCTTTGAGGTACAATATTTAGATGATCAATTATAACACCCAGGGTCAGGACTAAATCTAGGGTATGGTTACAGTAATGTGTGGGTCCAGTCACATTTTTTGTGATGCCGACAGAATCTAAGATTGATACAAACGCCTTTGTTAATGGATCATCTGCTTTTTCAAAATGAATATTAAAGTCTTCTACTATTATAACTTTGTCACTGCACACTGACAAGTCTGCAGCAAAATCACAAAATGATTAAAAAAATTCAGAATATGACCCTGGAGGCCTATAAATATTAATTTAGTCTGAATGCATTTTTATTTGTGGCTGGATTTGATTTATTAATGTAGAAAATCTCAAAAGAAGTGAAAGTGTTAGTGTTTTTGAATAATATCTAGTGTATTCTGGTAGATTATGCATACTCCACCTCCTGTGCCTGATAATCTAGGGCTATGTACATATTTATAACCTGCGGTGGTGGCTTCATTTACTGCTATACATTGATCAGGTTTCAGTGTGGCAGAAAATGTCTAGTTTCTAATTAATTTATTAAAACAAGCAGATTTAGATATTCTATGTTTGGCTTTAATTTGGGGCACAGACAGTCTTAATACAATGAAACCTGGGTGACGCCTCAAAGCAGCTCGCAGACGGTTTAGCGTGTGTCTGCGGCCTGGTCCCGGCTTTGGATTGTCAGCAGCCTTTTACACTACTCGACTAACTAGCAGACTATGCGTTATGCTGCACGAAAATAGGGCAGCACCCTCCTGCGTGGGGTGGACGCCATCCCTACCTAAAAAACAGGCTTGCCCTCAAACTTTAATCAATTATCTGTGCTATATAGCACTGTGATTCGGCTGTAAGACTCAGCGGCGCGCCTCATTGGAATGGGGCCAAAGCAAATTACGGCAATAAAGTTGCCGGTGAGTGGAAGCATAAGGTAGGTGTTTCTAATAAAGTGACCATAACCTAAAGCTACCTTACACTCAGCAAAAGTCCATTCTCTATCAGCAGAGAAACCTTTGGATGAAAAGTACTGAGCTATCTTTTGCTCATTAATATGTTTCTTCACTATGCCATTGATTACCTTTTCAAAATCAGAATCAGTCCACTGAGGCATTTCAGTCTCTCCCTTAGCTAAGGTGCTGCTTTTATAGTTAAGAGGCTTCCATGAGTATGATGGCCTTTTCTTGACATGGTGAGGAAACAGGAGAACAAAACCAAGTTTTCTTCTTATTAACTAAACTACAGAAGAACAAAAACACAACTCCGTTCAGAGAGGATTACTGTTACAAACGTTACGTTTAACAGTAACAAAACAAACTTCTCTCCTTTAGAGAGGATAACAGCCACAAAACACTAGGTTTTTATCAGTGACAAACAGATAACTTCTCTTCTTTCAGAGAGGCTAACAATTACTGACTCCTCTGTCTTAGGAAACCAGAATTTCTCTCAGATTCGAAATGATGTTTACTCACCAAGAAGGTTTTAGTAGGCCATCCGGGTCACAACACCACATTGTTAGAAATCCGGCATACAGGACACAGATTCAGGAGTCAGGAGACTGGATCTTTAGCATTGGAGTTTATTCACATGCAGACAGAAAATCATACACTGGCACAGCTTAGTTGATCACGGTCAGTCTAGTCTAGTCCGACCATGTCTAGTCCGAACCAATCCAGTCTAAGACAAAATTCAGTCCAAAACTGAATTCAGTCTAAAACAGAATCCAGTCTGATTAGGGGTATTTTGAGAGGGCCTTATATATATTGGAAATTGTGGGAGGGGAAACGAAGGGTAACAAAAGGTGAGACAAAGGATTAAGATAACCATTTGATAAGTTGAAACCACATGAAAGTAATGTTAGAAAGGGCCATATTTTCTCTCAGCTGCAACTCTCAGGTCTTTGGTCTTCACCTATATAAGGCCATCAGTTGTCAGGTACATCTGGATTGTACACAAAACTGTCTGCCCTCCATTGGGTGTTGTGCCCACTTGGGCTATTCGGGGTCAGTGTGGGTGGAGGTAAAGAACTGCCGATTGGCTTTTCAATTTTGCTTTCTGTCAGCGTGATCTCACCCTTGCATGAGTATGATGCAGGACCTCTAGTGTGCACCTTAGGAGTGTCTGGTGGGTTAGGGGGTTCAGGCTGATCTTTGACCTTGAACTTGACCAAACCTTGCATCTCCATCTCCACATCAGTTTCGGTCCAGGTGGTCATGTGAAGTGGTCACTGCACTGCTGTCTGCTCTTGTCCATCTGATTCAGGGGCATATGGAGGTGGTCTCAGGTTTGAGCCGAGAATACAGCCCGGGCTTGTTTGTCTTGTCATCATGTTGTTTGCTTATCTCCATGTTGTGAAAGTTAGCTTACGAGTGATAAGAAGATAAGGGGTGATGAGAGAAATATTGGGGTAATACAAGAAGATATGGGGTGATGAGAGAAACAAAGGGGTGAAACCAGTAGAAGGATGTTACAAGAGAAATATGGAGTGTTAAGAGAAATATGGGGAGTTATAAAGAATAAATAAAGGGGTGTTAAAAGAAAAAGAAGGGGTATTAATAGAAGAAACTGGGTATTACAAGAAGGGTGAGTAATTATACAAGTGAAGAGATAGGGTATAGTGTACACAGAAGAAAGTAAAGCGATAGCTTAAAAGGGATAGCTTGTGTGTGTGAATGTGAAGGGAATTATCGTGTGTCTCTCAGTCTGTGTGTGGATTCTGGGTGGCTATGTTCTGTTGGGGTTGAAGGGATATGTTTGGAGAGTAATTCTAAAAACTCTCCATACTGTTGTCTTTTATTGTGAGATCTTGTGCTTTGCAGGAGATCTCACAATAAGAAAAATCTCATAAAAACGAGAGGAGCTATATTTAAGTTTGTGCACAGAATCAATAAAAGCCAAATTAATTGGGGTTGTAAAAAGATAAGGGTAAAAGCTGAAAATAATTCTGTTATTGTCTCAGAAAAATGTGTGCCTTTGTGGGAGGTTTAAGGGAAGATACAGTATGGGGGCCCCCGGAGAATAGAAAAACAGGAGTAAATGTTACATGTTGTATGTCTAGTCTGAGATTTTGTTTTAATGGCCAATAAAAGATAAATGGATCCATTAGATAGAGTTATGTGATAATGAGTGTAGAAAAGCAGTAGGAAATCTATGAAATAAATAGGTTTTGTAGATATGTGGGTTGGAACGAAGTATAGTAAAAATTAATGAGCCCGGACTGGACGTCAGAGAGGGAGATAGGTAAAGGAACAGTTTCATAAACCACTAAAGCAGCCCATACTGGCACCAGGTCACGTGTAGTACAAGAATACTGTTAATAAGTCCTGTGGTTGTTGTATGGATACTGGAATGTGGGTTTTATAGTGTAAGTCCAACCTACCAACCTGAGAAAGAGATTGACTAGGTTCAAATAGTTATACATAGAAGATGTGTTTATATCTTATGTGTAGGTAATTCTTTGTATGAATAACAAGCATTATTGTTAAGCACTGTAGGAAAGTAATCTCTGGTATTTCTGTTCTATGCTGGTATCTCTGGTATTTCTGTTCTATGCTGGCAGAAAGGGAATCTATCCACCTGTACATACTAGCATCTAAATATGTTCTGCACACATGCTTCTGGTTGAACTTTGACCACTGGAAAGGGGAGCCTCATGTATGCAAGCATACACATACACTAAGGTTTAAGGTTGGTAGAGAGTTAAATCACTTTTAAACGCACATAGTTAAAGATTCTCTCACTTGATTAGCTTAAGATTAGATCTACAAGTAATCTGGTTTGATTCTCCTTTCTCTTTTATGGGATGTGAGAGGAGACAGAAAGAAGGACCTAAGGAGGGGCAGCTGGCGATCGACGTGACAGAAACATCACATGGACTGAGTGGAAGAAGCTGTGCTGACTTCAGATCAGGCTAGTGTGCTTATCCACAGATCACTTCCCTGTATACACCTGCATTCTAAACAAATGTGTATTCATATTTATAGTGCTATTAATTATATAATACTTGCTAACAGCGTATAAGATGCTGCATGAAGCTTGCCAACTGATTGGTCGGGCAGTGACTTTGATTACTTAAAGAGAACACACTTGGGGGTTAAACATTTTGTTGAAAGCCACAGGTAGGGAAGTATTTGGTGGTTGTTTTTTTTTTTTAGAGTGGTCATACATTCTTAAGGTCTGGGCTGGTCTGAAGTTGGCAAACCCCAGTTAATTTCAACAACTCGTATAGTAACTTATAATAAACAAATAAATAAATATTGTATAATTCAAAGTAGACAGTGAAGTGGTAGTAACTTCAAAAATTTTAAAGTAATCTTTTTCACACTCAAATAACATAAAGAGGCCATTATTATGCCAACTATGGGTACAAACACTTCGAAAGGAATTACTGTTCCTGTTGATGTAGTTAAAATAATCCATTAATTAAAGGCATAACTAAGACATCAGAGAAATGACACAAGCGTTGGCCTGACATTGACCAACCTTGGCCAGTGGAGGGGACTCTTAATCCAGATGTAATTAAAGTAATGCAAGTACTTGTGGCCACGTACAAGGCTAACCAAAAGAAAGGTAAGAAGGGGGAAAAACATAAGGAGAAGAGACCGATGGAGCTTGGCATTCTCCAGTTGCTGGAATAAGAAGGGCAGAAACTGGTCAAAGCAGCAAAGGATAAGAGAGAGAGGAGTGCAGAAGAAATGGAGAGACAGATGAGAGGAATAGGAAAGCAGATGGCAGAAATTAATAAGCCATTTTCACACGTAAACCCAGTAAAGAACCCCCCACCATATGAGAAGGAATTGAAGTCTGAGAAGATCTATCCCCAGCTCCCAGTGATCACTCAAGAGGGCAAATATCACATCAGAGATGATGATGACCGAATAGTGGAAGCAGGAAAAGCAGAAACAATTATAAAAATGTATTTTCCAAAAGCAAGAAGAAATCAACATATATGTAAACTGAAGGTGAAGTGAAGATCAGGAGGACAAAAGTTGGAGATGATGTGGATGAAAGTGCGTGGGAAGAAGCCAGAAGAGGATGTGATCCAGCAGTCACGCGGATCCTGGTGAGGGCAGAAAGGAAAGGAGACAAGACGAGAGTATATGAAGGTAGTGATCAAGGTAAGGAACATTTCCACCTTAAGGGGATTCTTTCCAACAGCAGCCGGTACAAGAATGGAAGAAGAAATGTAGAGAGGCGTATAGACCAATGCCTTTCTCACGTGGACACTGCTATGACTTTAGAAAGTCAAAAATCATTGGAGAAGCAGTTGAAGGAGCTGCAGATGCAGACGAAAGAATTGAGGCTGGAAGGATCTCAGAAAGTGGATGAGAAATATGCATTGCACCCCAAAAAAGGATTGTCATGTGACAATATGTGTCCAGTGATTATCTGAGGACCGACATTAGAGTACAAGCCTTGGCAGAATACAGACATGTCTGATGTCATGGAAAAATTGCCAACTCTTCAAGATGGAGCACATCCTTGGAGTAAGAAGAGATCATGGTGGGAACAGAACCTGCTGTAGGAGATATTAAGAGACTTCTTGCTATTCTCCGGGGAGTTCCAGCCATGGAAGAAATTCTGCAAAAAGCTGGATTTGATTGCTACGTGGGGACAGCGGTAAATGATCCAGAACGGTTTGCTGCAATTAGAGGTCGGGTGTGGACAGCATTGAGATACATTTCCAACAAATATACATCCTGATAACATTGGGAGAACCATTGGGAGAGGAAGAAAACCCTAGAGCCTTATGTGTCAAGAACCCATCAAGGGAGAAATCACAGGGCATGACCCGGAAGCAAATCCATACAAAACAATAAATCCTTCGAGCCAAAATACAGAAAGGACTGCCGTTGTCTGTGAAAAACAAACTGGCAGAAGTCGTGGGCTTAGAAGGTATGGCAAAAGGGGTTTATACAGACCACATTTCTCATCAAGTGGAGTTGTATAGGGAGAAGGAACAGGACCAAAAAGAGCAAGATCAAGAGACCCTCAGAAAACCGACCTCACATACAACTGGTGGAGAACAAGAAAAAAGAAAAAAAATGCAAGCCCTGGTTATACCAAGCCAGCCTCCAAAAAATCAGCAAGATCAGCCTTCACAACAACTGCAGCCAAATCAGGTTCACCCTCATTGACTCAACCATCATCAGTGGTTCCAGATGTCTCCTGGCCACAGCCAGTTTTTGGTCAAGTACTCAAGGAATCATAGGAAGAGGAAGAAGATTTGATCCAACCTTTCAGCAATCCTTGAAGCATGCTACAACTGTGGAATGGTAGGTCACCTCGCTCGAGAGTGCAACAGACCAAGAGAAAGTTTCAGGGGAAATTACAGAGGAGGATTCAGGGTCCAATTGAGGCCATTCAGGGGACCGGTGAACCCTTATAGGGGCCTGGAACCAGGATTCTAGAGGTGTCCAGAGAATTCGAAAGGGGGTGTCAGCTGGTAGCATCAGAGCCAGAGTGATCCAACCATTGAGGTGAAAGTAAATAATTGACCATTAAAGATGATGGCAGATGGCGGAGCAGCTTTCACATGTAGCCAGCCTGAAGATGCTACACATCTCCCCATGTCTGGTCAGTGGATTCGGACAATCGGGTTTCAGGGAGTGAAACAGCTGATTCCTCTCACAGAACCAATAGAGCTCTGCTATAAAGATATGAAGATTACAATACCCATTCTGGTATCAGAACACACACCAATAGCATTGTTGGGAAGAGATGCTTTGTGCAAATTGAACTGCACAATAAAATGTACACCAGACGGATGCCTGGTGGAAGTGCCAAGTGACATTGTCCACCAACTACTGATGACGACAGAAGCCGAAGCTTCATCAGTGTTCTGGATTGGAAATCTTACTGCAGCCTTCTTGGAGCCGGCCAAGTTGTGGGAGATGTTTATTGCGGCAAACCTGCCTGATGCAGTACTGTTAAACAGTACTGTTATTCAGTATGTAGATGATCATAATTGCTGCAGATGTTGGCTGAGAAGGGGCATAAGGTCTCTCAGAAAAAGGTGCAGTACTGTCAGAAGAAGGTAGTTTATTTGGGTCAGACAATAACGCAGGGGCACAGAAGTATTTCTGACAAACAGTTGAAGCTATTCGTTATGCTCCCAAGCCCAGAACAGTCAGGGAACTGATGACATTTTTATGTATTGCAAGTTACTCTATAGAGGACTATGCCAGTTTAATAGGGCCTTTGAGGGCTATGCTTAAAGATATTGGGAATGCTAAACTCCACTGTAACTTATCCGGGACACGAGATGGCCTTTTAGCATTTGAGACGATTAAACAGAGGTTACAAGAGGCTCCAGCATTGGCGCTTCCAGATTACTCTAAGAATTCCTTATTGTATGGGTCTTGTACTTCTACTGGAGGTAAATATGCATGTGCAGTCCTCTGTCAAGCGACAGGTACAGTAACAGGTCCACAGCCTATTTCTTATTATTCTACAGCATTTTCAGGAGTTGAATTAGGGTTGCCATTATGTTATAGAGCTATGGTAGGAGTCCATTTAATGTATGAGAAAGTGTCATCCAGTAACAATTATTACCCATCATAGCCTTAGAAATCTACTGAACCATGGCAAATACACATTGACTATGTCAAGGCTGAGTTATTATTATAAGCTTCTAGAACAGGAAGATGTCACCCTAATGAGGTGTGTCACAGTGAATCCAGCTGACACCTTGCCAACTTCAGAAGATGGTGAACCCCATGATTGTGTTCAAGACGCTGAGAAATACTCAAGGCTTAGGTCAGATTTGCAAGCCCTCCCACTGCATAATGCAGACTTGGAATATTGGACTGATGGGTCTTATTATAGGAGAGGCAATACATTGTGTGCAGGTTATGCAGTAGTAAAAGCCCAAGGAGCAAACTTTGTGGTTGAGAAAGCTGCAGTAATACCACAGCCTGCTTCAGCACAACTTGATAAACTTATAGGGTTAACAGAAGCATGTTTATTGGCAGAAGGTAAGCAAGTGACTATCTATACTGATTCTGCCTATGCACATAGCGTGTGTCACCTGTTTGGTGCAATATGGAATAGGGGGTTTAAGAAAACAGATGGTTCTCCTATACAGCATCATGAGCAAATAATGAAATTGTTACATGCCATGATGAAGCCCAAAGAAAGTGCTATAGCTAAATGTGCAACACATAAAAGAGACATGTCAAAAGTCATTCAGGGGAATAAAGCGGCTGATGACGCTGCACAGGTAGCAGCTGATGACGCTGCACAAGGAGCAGACAAATGGGGTGAAGTCTTTTTGGTTACGCATGAGGTAGACATGGAAGACAAAATAACAATCAAGGATGTGACCTTAATGCAGGAAGCAGTTCCTGATAAAGATAAACAGTTGTGGCGAGATCGAGGGGCCACTCCAGATTCTACTGGCCTTTAGAGTAATCATGAGGGGCTGATAGTCGCATAGTCCTATGCGTGATTTAGTAGTGGACTTTGTTGACATGATTAAACCAATAGGAGGTAAGAGATTTGTTAGTCGTGGAAGACTGATTTTCGAGATGGCCAGAGGCCTGTCCAACTAAACGGAAAGATGCACATTTAGTTGCCAAGTTTCTGTGCAGAGAAGTCATAAGCAAGTGGGGACTTCCACATCGAATATCCTCAGATAATGGGAAGGAGTTTGTAGAAGTGAAATTCATTAGATTAAATAGCGTCTTAGGGCAGTGTATCATCCACAAAGTCAGGAAATTTGTGTAAAAAATTTAATGGTAAGAACCGCATTGTGAAAATCTGTCAGCACAGGTCTGAATTGGGTTGCTGCACTTCCATTGGCGTTAATGGTGTGTCGATCACGTGAGCTGTGTGATTTGCACATGACACCGCATGAGTTGGCAACAGGCAGACGAATGCCAATGCCTTGCTTGCATACAAGTGTAAAGGGTTCAAGTCTTGGCCTTTTAGAAGATGAAATGAGAGCGTATGTAACATACATGGCTAATCCACATAAGAGAATATCCATGTATGTTTCTGACAGGCAAAAGAAAGAAGAGGTGCAGGAGAGTCTGGATGAGCAAAAGAGGAGTGTGGTGCAACCTGGGGACAAGTTGTTTGTGAAGGTGTTTAAAAGAAAATGATATAACGAACGCCGTGAAGGTCCTTTTGAGGTTGTGCGCAGTCCAAGTTAAAGGGTCTCCAACGTGGTATAATTTGTCACATTGTGGTAAAGCACCAAGGGAAGAAACACCTCATGTGCATGAAAGAGATGTGGAAGGCTCAAGAGAACCAGGACGTACAGAAGGAGAAAGGCAGGAAGATCTACAGGGTCAAACTCCAAAAGAGGAGATTGTCCATGATGTGGACAATGGTGATGACTCTGTGGGCATTTCTGATGATGCCGGAAATGACTCTGCAATTAACCAATAGGAAAGAAGATTTGGGGACATTGAGTTTAGGGATGTCCCAGAAACAGCAGGAACTAGTTCAGGGGAGTGTAAAGCACTAAAAGGGTACTGAGGACACTGATTCCTCAACAGGGGGAGTCAGAGAGTCAAATAGACATACAAGTCCAAAACCAGTACAAAAAAGGGTCAGACCTAAACGTTACGAAGACTGAGGTAGATGTGTCATTGGAGAAGATGACTTTATTAGCATCAAATGTTACTTAAGATATAAATAAAGAAGTAACTTTCTTTCGTATTACAAAGAAGAAAGTCAATACATGATAAGAAACTGAATGTTTACTTACATGTTACACAGTTGCAGATGAATACACAGCCAGTAAGCCAGAGTTCCAGATTCAGACAACCATATACAGTTGATAAATAATCTCTTGGGATCATGTCCTGTGAACAAGTAAAACAAAGAAAAAAGTCAATACATAAAAAGAAACTGAATGCTTACTTACCGATTACACAGTTGCAGATGAATACACAGCCAGTAAGCTAGAGTTCCAGATTCAGAAAACCATATACAGTTGATGTATAGTCTCTTGAGATCATGAGGTCCTGTGAACAAGTAAGACAAAGAAGAAAGTCAATACATTAAAATAAACTAAATGTATAGTTACCTGTTACACATTTGCAGATGAATACACCGTCAGTAATCCAAAATTCCAGATGCAGACGATGGCAAAAAGTTGGAGATGGATACACTCTTAGGATCAAGAGGTCATATAAACAAGTAAGACAAATAAGAAAGTCAATACATGAAAAGAAACTGAATGTACTTACCTGTTACAGAGTTGCAGATTAATACACAGCCAGTAAGAAAGAATTCCAGATGCAGACAACCACATACAGCTGGACATGGATAGCCTCTTGGGATCATGAAATCCTGTCAACAAGTAAGACAAAGAAGAAAGTCAATACATGAAAAGAAACTGAATGTATACTCACCTGTTACACAGTTGAAGATAAATAAACAGCCAATAAGAAGAAAAACCCAGATACAGACAACGGCAAACAGCTGGAGATGAACAGTCTCTTGGCATCATGAGGTCCTGTGAACAAGAAAGTCAATACATGAAAAGAAACTGAATGTTTACTTACCTGTTACACAGTTGCAGATGAATACACAGCCAGTACGACAGAGTTCCAGATGCAGACTACGGCAAAAAGTTGGAAATAGATAGTCTCTTGGTATCATGAGGGCCTGTCAACAAGTAAGACAAAGAAGAAAGTCAAATCATGAAAAGAAACTGAATGCTTACTTACCGATTACACAGTTGCAGATGAAAAAAAGCCAGTAAGCTAGAGTTCCAAATTCAGACAACCATATACAGTTGATGTATAGTCTCTTGAGATCATGAGGTCCTGTGAAAGGGACAAAATGAAAGTCAATACATGAAAAGAAGCGGAATGTATACTTACTTGTTACACAGTTGCAGACTAATACACAGCCAGTAAGAAAGACTTCCAGATGCAGACAACCACATACAGCTGGACATGAATATCTCTTGGGATCATGAAGTCCTGACAAAGAGTAAGACAAAGATGAAAATCAATATATGAAAAGAAACTGAATGTATACTTACCTGTTACACAGTTGCAGATGAAAAAAAAGCCAGTAAGCCAGAGTTCTAGATTCAGACAACCATATACAGTTGATGTATCGTCTCTTGAGATCACGAGGTCCTGTCAACAAGTAAGACAAAGAAGAAAATCAAAATATGAAAAGAAACTGAATGTTTACTTACCTGTAACACAGTTGCAGATTAATACACAGTCAGTAAGAAAGAATTCAAGATGCAGACAACCACATACAGCTGCATATGGACAGTCTCTTGGGATCATGAAGTCCTGTGAACAAGTAAGACTAAGAAGAAAGTCAATACATGAAAAGAAACTGAATGCTTACTTACCGATTACACAGTTGCAGATAAATAGAAAGTCAGTCAGATTGAGATCCAGATGCAGACAACGGCAAACACTTGGAGATCGATAGCCTCTTGGGATCATGAAGTCCTGTCAACAAGTAAGACAAAGAAGAAAGTCAATACATGAAAAGAAACTGAATGTTTACTTACCTGTTACACAGTTGCAGATGAATACACAGCCAGTAAGAAAGACTTCCAGATGCAGACAACCATATACAGATGGACATGGATAGTGTCTTGCGATCATGAAGTCCTGTGAACAAGTAAAACAAAGAAAAAAAGTCAAATCATGAAAAGAAACTGAATGTATACTTACCTGTTACACAGTTGCAGATGAAAACAAGCCAGTAAGCTAGAGTTCCAAATTCAGACAACCATATACAGTTGATGTATAGTCTCTTGAGATCATGAGGTCCTGTGAAAGGGACAAAATGAAAGTCAATACATGAAAAGAAGCGGAATGTATACTTACTTGTTACACAGTTGCAGACTAATACACAGCCAGTAAGAAAGACTTCCAGATGCAGACAACCACATACAGCTGGACATGAATATCTCTTGGGATCATGAAGTCCTGACAAAGAGTAAGACAAAGATGAAAATCAATATATGAAAAGAAACTGAATGTATACTTACCTGTTACACAGTTGCAGATGAAAAAAAAGCCAGTAAGCCAGAGTTCTAGATTCAGACAACCATATACAGTTGATGTATCGTCTCTTGGGATCACGAGGTCCTGTGAACAAGTAAGACAAAGAAGAAAGTCAATACATGAAAAGAAACTGAATGTATACTCACCTGTTACACAGTTGCAGATGAAAAAAAGGCCAGTAAGGCAGAGTTCCAGATGCATACAACCATATACAGTTGATGTAACGTCTCTTGGGATCACGAGGTCCTGTGAACAAGTAAAACAATGAAGAAAGTTAATACATGAAAAGAAACGGAATGTTTACTTACCTGTTACACAGTTGCAGATGAATACACAGCAAGAAAGAAAGAATTCCAGATGCAGACAACATACAGCTGGACATGGACAGTCTCTTGGGATCATGAGGTCCTGTAAACAAGAGAAAGAAGAAAGTCAATACATGAAAAGAAAATGAATGTATATTTACCTGTTACACAGTTGCAGATGAATAGAAAGTTAGTCAGATTGAGTTCCAGATGCAGACAACGGCAAACACTTGGAGATCGATAGCCTCTTGGGGTCATGAAGTCCTGTGAACAAGTAAGAAAAAGAAGAAAGTCAAAACATGAAAAGAAACTGAATGTATACTTACCTGTTGCACAGTTGCAGATGAATAGAAAGTCAGAAACGGAAGTCAAGAAACGGAAACAGAAGTCAAGAAACGGAATGTATACTTACCTATAACACAGTTGCAGATGAATACAAAGCCAATAAAACGTAAAATCCAGATGCAGACAACGGCAAACAGCTGGAGATGAATAGTCTCTTGGGATCATGAGGTCCTGTAAACAAGACAAAAAAAAGTCAATACATGAAAAGAAACTGAATGTATACTTAGCTGTTGCACAGTTGCAGATGAATAGAAAGTCAGAAATGGAAGTCAAGAAACGGAAACAGAAGTCAAGAAACGGAATGTATACTTACTTGTTACACAGTTGCAGATGAAAAAAAGCCAATAAAACGTAAAATCCAGATTCAGACAACCACAAATAGCTGGACATGGACAGTCTCTTGGGATCATGAGGTCCTGTAAACAAGACAAAAAGAAAGTCAATACATGAAAAGAAACTGAATGTATACTTACCTGTTACAAAGTTGCAGATGAATACAAATCCAATAAGAAAGAATTCCAGATTCAGACAACCACATCCAGCTGGACATGGAAAGTCTCTTGGGATCATGAGGTCCTGTAAACAAGACAAAGAAGAAAGTCAATACACGAAAAGAAACTGAATGTATACTTACCTGTTACACAGTTGCAGATGAATAGAAAGTCAGTCAGATTGAGTTCCAGATGCAGACAACGGCAAACACTTGGAGATCGATAGCCTGTTGGGATCATGAATTCCTGTCAAAAAGTAAGACAAAGAAGAAAATCAAAATATGAAAAGAAACGGAATGCTTACTTACCGATTACACAGTTGCAGATGAAAACACAGCCATTAAGAAAGAATTTCAGATGCAGACAACATCATACAGCTGGACATGGATAGCCTCTTGGGATCAAAAAGTCCTGTGAACAAGTAAGCCAAAGAAGAAAATCAAAATATGAAAAGAAATTGTATGTATACTTACCTGTAACACAGTTGCAGATGAATACACAGCCAATAAGACGTAAAATCCAGATGCACACAACGGCAAACAGCTGGAGATAAATAGTCTCTTGGGATCATGAGGTCCTGTAAACAAAACAAAAAGAAAGTCAATACATGAAAAGAAACTGAATGTATACTTACCTGTTACACAGTTGCAGTTGAAAAAAAGCTAGTAAGCCAGAGTTCCAGATTCAGACAACCATATACAGTTGATGTATAGTCTCTTGGGATCACGAGGTCCTGTGAACAAGTAAGACAAAGAAGAAAGTCAATACATGAAAAGAAATTGAATGTATACTTACCTGTTACACAGTTGCAGATGAATAGAAAGTCAGTCAGATTTAGATCCTGATGCAGACAACGACAAACACTTGGAGATCGATAGCCTCTTGGGATCATGAAGTCCTGTGAACAAGTAAGACAAAGAAGAAAGTCAAAACATGAAAAGAAACTGAATGTATACTTACCTGTTACACAGTTGCAGATTAATACACAGCCAATAAGATGAAAAATCAAGATGCAGACAATGACAAACAGCTGGAGATGAATAGTCTCTTGGGATCATGAGGTCCTGTAAACAAGTAAGACAAAGAAGAAAGTCAATACATGAAAAGAAACTGAATGCTTACTTACCGATTACACAGTTGCAGATGAAAAAAATAAAGCCAGTAAACCAGAGTTCCAGATTCAGACAACCATATACAGTTGATTTATAGTCTCTTGGGATCATGAGGTACTGTGAACAAGTAAGACAAAGAAGAAAGTCAATACATGAAAAGAAACTGAATGTATACTTACCTGTTACACAGTTGCAGATGAATACACAGTCAGTAAGAAAGAATTCCAGATGCAGACAATCACATACAGCTGGACATCGATAGCCTCTTGGGATCATGAAGTCCTGTAAACAAGACAAAAAGAAAGTCAATACATGAAAAGAAACTGAATGTATACGTACCTGTTACACAATTGCAGATGAATAGGAAGTAAGTTAGATTGAGTTACAGATGCAGACAACAGCAAGCACTTGGAGATCGATAGCCTCTTGGGATCATGAAGTCCTGTCAAGAAGTAAGACAAAGAAGAAAATCAAAACATGAAAAGAAACTGAATGTATACTTACCTGTTACACAGTTGCAGATGAATACACAGTCAGTAAGAAAGAATTCCAGATGCAGACAACCACATACAGCTGGAGATCGATAGCCTCTTGGGATCATGAGGTCCTGTAAACAAGACAACAAGAAAGTCAATACATGAAAAGTAACTGAATTTATACTTACCTGTTACACTGTTGCAGATAAATACACAGTCAGTAAGAAAGAATTCCAGATGCAGACAACCACAAATAGCTGGACATGGACAGTCTCTTGGGATCATGAAGTCCTGTGAACAAGTGAGACAACGGAGAAAGTCAATACATGAAAAGAAACTGAATGTATACTTACCTGTTACAAAGTTGCAGATGAAAACAAAGCCAGTAAGAAAGAATTCCAGATGCAGACAACCACATCCAGCTGGACACGGATAGTCTCTAGGGATCATGAGGTCCTGTAAACAAGACAAAGAAGAAAGTCAATACATGAAAAGAAACTGCTTACTGCTTACTTACCAATTACACAGTTGGAGATGAATACACAGCCATTATGAAAGAATTCCAGATGCAGACAACCACATACAGCTGGACAAGGACAGACTCTTGGGATCATGAAGTCCTGTGAACAAGTAAGACAAAATAGAAAGTCAATACATGAAAAGAAGCTGAATGTATACTTACCTGTTACACAGTTGCAGATGAAAAAAAGCCAGTAAGCCAGAGTTCCAGATTCAGTCAACCATATACAGTTGATGTATAGTCTCCTGGGATCATGAAGTCCTGTGAACAAGTAAGACAAAGAAAAAAGTAAATACATGAAAAGAAACTGAATGTATACTTACCTGTAACACAGTTGCAGATGAACACACAGCCAATAAGACGAAAAATCCAGATGAAGACAATGGCAAACACTTGGAGATCGATAGCCTCTTGGGATCATGAAGTCCTGTCAACAAGTAAGACAAAGAAGAAAATCAAAACATGAAAAGAAACTGAATGTATACTTACCTGTTACACAGTTGCAGATGAATACACAGTTAGTAAGAAAGAATTCCAGATGCAGACAACCACATACAGCTGGACATCGATAGCCTCTTGGGATCATGAAGTCCTGTAAACAAGACAAAAAGTAAGTCAATACATGAAAAGAAACTGAATGTATACTTACCTATTACACAGTTGCAGATGAATAGAAAGTCAGTCAGATTGAGTTCCAGATGCAGACAACGGAGGACACCTTTCGCTGTACAATGTGCACTGTACAGTGAAAAATACGTGCACCTTACCTTACCTTGGGATCATGAGGTCCTGTAAACAAGAAAAAAAGAAAGTCAATACATGAAAATAAACTGAATGCTTACTTACCGATTACACAGTTGGAGATGAATACACAGCCATTATGAAAGAATTCCAGATGCAGACAACCACATACAGCTGGACATGGACAGACTCTTGGGATCATGAAGTCCTGTGAACAAGTAAGACAAAATAGAAAGTCAATACATGAAAAGAAGCTGAATGTATACTTACCTGTAACACAGTTGCAGATGAACACACAGCCAATAAGACAAAAAATCCAGATGAAGACAATGGCAAACACTTGGAGATCGATAGCCTCTTGGGATCATGAAGTCCTGTCAACAAGTAAGACAAAGAAGAAAATCAAAACATAAAAAGAAACTGAATGTATACTTACCTGTTACACAGTTACAGATGAATACACAGTCAGTAAGAAAGAATTCCAGATGCAGGCAACCACATACAGCTGGAAACCGATAGCCTCTTGGGATCATGAAGTCCTGTAAACAAGACAAAAAGAAAGTCAATACATGAATCAGAATCAGAATCAGAATCTCTTTATTTCATATGTTACACATACAAGGAATTTGTCTTGGTGAGAGCAACACGTATGACAAGTAACAAAAAAAAAAAAAATCACAGAATATTCTTAAACTAAAGGAAAATGACACTAAACAATAAATAGGGTATGGGATAAATTAAAAAAGTAAAAAGTACTAAGGTAAAAAAGAGCTGAAAATATATTTACAGAAAAGAACATCTGTACAGGTGTGCAAATAGTCATAGTGCAAAATAGGCAGAGTGCAAAATAGCTGTTCAGTCCGGTTTGGTACAGTTCAGTTGTAAGTTTTGAGGTTTACAGTGGGAGGTGTCCACTGTGATTGAGGAGCGCTACAGCTCTGGGGAAGAAGCTGTTAGCATGACGTGTTGTGCTGGTTTTGATGGACCGCAGTCTTCTACCCGAGGGGAGTGTCTGGAAGAGGAGGTGTCCAGGATGTGAGGGGTCAGATGTTATCTTGCCAGCCCGCTTCCTCATCCTGCTGGTGTAGATCTGCTGAAGTGATGGCAGGTTACATCCGATGATCCTCTCTGCTGTCCTGATGATGCGCTGGAGTTTGGTTCTTTCTTGTGAGGTGGAGGAACCAAACCAGATAGTTATGGAGGCAGTGATAATGGACTCGATGATCGCTGTGTAGAACTGGATCATCAGGGTCTGTGGCAGGTTGAACTTCTTGAGCTGTCTCAAGAAGAACATTCTTTGTTGAGCTTTCTTGATGATGGAGATGGTGTTTTTCTCCCATTTCAAGTCTCTGGAAATGGTGGTGACCAGGAACTTGAGCGACTCCACCATTGATACTGCAGTGTTGTTGATGTGGAGGGGGGGAAGGGTGGGTGGATTGCGTCGGAAGTCCACCACCATCTCTACAGTCTTTTCTGTGTTTAGCAGCAGGTGGTTGTTGCTGCACCAGGACAACGGCAAACAGCTGGAAATGAATAGTCTCTTGGGATCATGAGGTCCTATAAACAAGTAAGACAAAGAAGAAAGTCAAAACATGAAAAGAAACTGAATGTATACTTACCTGTTACACAGTTGCAGATGAATAGAAAGTCAGTCAGATTGAGATCCAGATGCAGACGACGGCAAACACTTGGAGATCGATAGCCTCTTGGGATCACGAAGTCCTGTCAACACGACAAAGAAGAAAATCAAAATATGAAAAGAAACTGAATGCTTACTTACCGTTTACACAGTTGCAGGTGAATAGAAAGTCAGTCAGATTGAGATCCAGATGCACACAACGGCAAACACTTGGAGATCGATAGCCTCTTGGGATCATGAAGTCCTGTGAACAAGTAAGACAAAGAAGAAAATCAAAATATGAAAAGAAACTGAATGTTTACTTACCTGTAACACAGTTGCAGATGATTACACAGCCAATAACACGAAAAATCCAGATGCAGACAACGGCAAACAGCTGGAGATGAATACTCTCTTGGGATCATGAGGTCCTGTAAGCAAAAGAAACTGAATGCTTTTCTACCGATTACACAGTTGCAGATGAATACACAGTCATTAAGAAAAAATTCCAGATGCAGAAAACCACATACAGCTGGACATCGATAGGCTCTTGGGATCATGAAATCCTATAAACAAGACAAAAAGAAGTCAATACATGAAAAGAAACTGAATGTATACTTACCTGTTGCAAAGTTGCAGATAAATACAAAGCCAGTAAGAAAGAGTTCCAGATGCAGACAACCACATACAGCTGGACAAGGACAGTCTCTTGGGATCATGAAGTCCTGTGAACAAGTAAGACAAAGAAGAAAGTCAATACATGGAAAGAAACTGAAATGTATACTTACCTGTTACAAAGTTGCAGATGAATACAAATCCAGTAAGAAAGAATTCCAGATGCAGACAACCACATCCAGCTGGACATGGACAGTCTCTTGGGATCATGAGGTCCTGTAAACAATACAAAGAAGAAAGTCAATATATGAAAAGAAACTGAATATATACTTACCTTTTACACAGTTGCAGATGATAGAAAGTCAGTCAGATTGAGTTCCAGATGCAGACAATGGCAAATACTTGGAGATCGATAGCCTCTTGGGATCATGAAGTCCTGTGAACAAGTAAGACAAAGAAGAAAATCAAAATATGAAAAGAAACGGAATGCTTACTTACCGATTACACAGTTGCAGATAAAAAAAACACAGCCATTAAGAAAGAATTTCAGATGCAGACAACCTCGTACAGCTGGACATGGATAGCCTCTTGGGATCATAAAGTCCTGTGAACAAGTAAGCCAAAGAAGAAAATCAAAATATGAAAAGAAATTGTATGTATACTTACCTGTAACACAGTTGCAGATGAATACACAGCCAATAAGACGTAAAATCCAGATGCAGACAACGGCAAACAGCTGGAGATGAATAGTCTCTTGGGATCATGAGGTCCTGTGAATAAGACAAAAAAAAGTCAATACAAGAAAACAAACTGAATGTATACTTACCTGTTACACAGTTGCAGATGAAAAGAAACGGAATGTATACTTATCTGTTGCACAGTTGCAGATGAATAGAAAGTCAGTCAGATTGAGTTCCAGATGCAGACAACGGCAAACACTTGGAGATCTATAGCCTCTTGGGATCATGAAGTCCTGTCAAGAAGTAAGACAAAGAAGAAAATTAAAACATGAAAACAAACTGAATGTATACTTACCTTTTACACAGTTGCAGATGAATACACAAGTCAAGTCAAGTCAAGTCAAGTGGGTTTATTGTCATTTCAACTACATACAGAGTACACAGTGAAACGAAACAACGTTCCTCCCGGACCATGGTGCAACATAGACAGTGCATACAAGACACAAGTGCAACACAAACAAACAAGTGCGGACAAACAACACAGTACAGACAGAGGATAATAAATAATGACTGTAGTGTGCAAGTTGTGCAATGTGCGATAAATAGAGTCCAGTGAGGTAGTAAAGTCAGTCAGTAAGAAAGAATTCCAGTTGCAGACAACCACATACAGCTGGACATAGACAGTCTCTTGGGATAATGAAGTCCTGTGAATAAGTAAGACAAATAAGAAAGTCAATACATGAAAAAAAACTGAATGTATCTTTACCTGTTACACAGTTGTAGATGAAAAGAAACGGAATGTATACTTACCAGTTGCACAGTTGCAGATGAATAGAAAATCAGTCAGATTGAGTTCCAGATGCAGACAACCACATCCAACTGGACATGGATAGTCTCTTAGGTTCATGAGGTCCTGTAAACAAGACAAAGAAGAAAGTAAACACATGAAAAGAAACTGAATGTATACTTACCTGTTACAAAGTTGCAGATGAATACAAATCTAGTAAGAAAGAATTCCAGATGCAGACAACCACATCCAACTGGACATGGATAGTCTCTTAGAATCATGAGGTCCTGTAAACAAGACAAAGAAGAAAGTAAATACATAAAAAAAGAAACTGAATGTATACTTACGTATTACACAGTTGCAGATGAATAGAAAGTCAGTCAGATTGAGATCCAGATGCAGACAACGGCAAACACTTGGAGATCGATAGCCTCTTGGGATCATGAAGTCCTGTGAACAAGTAAGACAAAGAAGAAAATCAAAATATGAAAAGAAACTGAATGTTTACTTACCTGTAAAACAGTTGCAGATGAATACACAGCCAATAAGATGAAAAATCCAGATGCATTTGAATAGTCTCTTGGGATCACAAGGTCCTGTGAACAAGTAAGACAAAGAAGAAAGTCAATACATGAAAAGAAACGGAATGTATACTTACCTATTGCACAGTTGCAGATGAATAGAACGTCAGTCAGATTGAGATCCAGATGCAGACAACGGCAAACACTTGGAGATCGATAGCCTCTTGGGATCATGAAGTCCTGTGAACAAGTAAGACAAAGAAGAAAATCAAAATATGAAAAGAAATTGAATGTATACTTACCTATAACACAGTTGCAGATGAATACAAAGCCAATAAAATAAAAAATCCAGATGCAGACAACAGCAAACAGCTGGAGATGAATACTCTCTTGGGATCATGAGGTCCTGTAAACAAGATAAAAAGAAAGTCAATACATGAAAAGAAACTGAATGTATACTTACCTGTTACACTGTTGCAGATGAATACAAAGCCAATAAGATGAAAAATCCAGATGCAGATGAATATTCTCTTGGGATCATGAGGTCCTGTAAACAAAAAAAAAAAAGTCAATACATGAATTGAAACGGAATGTATACTTACCTGTTACACAGTTGCAGATGAATAGAAAGTCAGTCAGATTGAGTTCCAGATGCAGACAACGGCAAACACTTGGAGATCGATAGCCTGTTGGGATCATGAATTCCTGTCAAAAAGTAAGACAAAGAAGAAAATCAAAACATGAAAAGAAACTGAATGTATACTTACCTGTTACAAAGTTGCAGATGAATACAAATCCAGTAAGAAAGAATTCCAGATGCAGACAACCACATCCAGCTGGACATGGAAAGTCTCTTGGGATCATGAGGTCCTGTAAACAAGACAAAGAAGAAAGTCAATACATGAAAAGAAACTGAATGTATACTTACCTGTTACAAAGTTGCAGATGAAAACAAAGCCAGCAAGAAAGAATTCCAGATGCAGACAACCACATCCAACTGGACATGGATAGTCTCTTTGGATCATGAGGTCCTGTAAACAAGACAAAGCAGAAAGTAAATACATGAAAAGAAACTGAATGTATACTTACCTGTTACAAAGTTGCAGATGAATACAAATCTAGTAATAAAGAATTCCAGATGCAGACAACCACATCCAACTGGACATGGATAGTCTCTTAGAATCATGAGGTCCTGTAAACAAGACAAAGAAGAAAGTAAATACATGAAAAGAAACTGAATGTATACTTACCTATTACACAGTTGCAGATGAATAGAAAGTCAGTCAGATTGAGTTCCAGATGCAGATAACGGCAAACACTTGGAGATCGATAGCCTCTTGGGATCATGAAGTCCTGTGAACAAGTAAGACAAAGAAGAAAATCAAAATATGAAAAGAAACTGAATGTATACTTACCTGTAAAACAGTTGCAGATGAATACACAGCCAATAAGACGAAAAATCCAGATGCATTTGAATAGTCTCTTGGGATCACAAGGTCCTGTGAACAAGTAAGACAAAGAAGAAAGTCAATACATGAAAAGAAACGGAATGTATACTTACCTATTGCACAGTTGCAGATGAATAGAACGTCAGTCAGATTGAGTTCCAGATGTAGATAACGGCAAACACTTGGAGATCGATAGCCTCTTGGGATCATGAAGTCCTGTGAACAAGTAAGACAAAGAAGGAAATCAAAATATGAAAAGAAATTGAATGTATACTTACCTATAACACAGTTGCAGATGAATACACAGCCAATAAAACGTAAAATCCAGATGCAGACAACAGCAAACAGCTGGAGATGAATAGTCTCTTGGGATCATGAGGTCCTGTAAACAAGACAAAAAAAAGTCAATACATAAATAGAAACGGAATGTATACTTACCTGTTACACAGTTGCAGATGAATACACAGCCAGTAAGAAAGAGTTCCAGATGCAGACAACCACATACCGATAGACAAGGACAGTCTCTTGGGATCATGAAGTCCTGTGAACAAGTAAGACAGAAGAAAGTCAATACATGAAAAGAAACTGAATGTATACTTACCTGTTACACAGTTGCAGATGAATACACAGCCAGTAAGAAAGAATTCCAGATGCAGACAATCACATACAGCTGGACATGGACAGTCTCTTGGGATCATGAAGTCCTGTGAATAAGTAAGACAAATAAGAAAGTCAATACAAGAAAAGAAACTGAATATATACTTACCTGTTACACAGTTGCAGATGAAAAGAAACGGAATGTATACTTACCTGTTGCACAGTTGCAGATGAATAGAAAGTCAGTCAGATTAAGTTCCAGATGCAGACAACGGCAAACACTTGAAGATCTATAGCCTCTTGGGATCATGAAGTCCTGTCAAAAAGTTAGACAAAGAAGAAAATCAAAATATGAAAAGAAATTGAATGTATACTTACCTATAACACAGTTGCAGATGAATACACAGCCAATAAAATGTAAAATCCAGATGCAGACAACGGCAAAAAGCTGGAGATCTATAGCCTCTTGGGATCATGAGGTCCTGTAAACAAGACAAAGAAGAAAGTCAATACATGAAAAGAAGCTGAATGTATACTTACCTGTTACAAAGTTGCAGATGAATACACAGCCATTAAGAAAGAATTCCAGATGCAGACAACCACAAATAATTGGACATGGACAGTCTCTTGGGATCATGAAGTCCTGTGATCAAGTGAGACAACGAAGAAAGTCAATACATGAAAAGAAACTGAATGTATACTTACCTGTTACACTGTTGCAGATGAATACACAGTCAGTAAGAAAGAATTCCAGATGCAGACAACCACATACAGCTGGACATCGATAGCCTCTTGGGATCATGAGGTCCTGTAAACAAGACAAAAAGAAAGTCAATACATGAAAAGAAACTGAATGTATACTTACCTGTTACACAGTTGCAGATGAAAAAAAGCCAGTAAGCCAGAGTTCCAGATTCAGACAACCATATACATTTGATGTATAGTCTCTTGGGATCACGTGGTCCTGTGAACAAGTAAGACAAAGAAGAAAATCAAAATATGAAAAGAAACTGAATGTATACTTACCTGTTACACAGTTGCAGATGAATACACAGCCAAGAAGACGAAAAATCCAGATGCAGACAAAGGCAAACAGCTGGAGATGAATAGTCTCTTGGGATCATGAAGTCCTGTGAACAAGTAAGACAAAGAAGAATGTCAATACATGAAAAGAAGCTGAATGTATACTTACCTGTTACACAGTTGCAGATGAAAAAAAAGCCAGTAAGCCAGAGTTCCAGATTCACACAACCATATACAGTTGATGTATTGTCTCTTGGGATCATGAAGTCCTGTGAACAAGTAAGACAAAAAAGAAAATCCAAATATGAAAAGAAACTGAATGTATACTTACCTGTAACACAGTTGCAGATTAATACACAGCCAATAAGATGAAAAATCCAGATGCAGACAACGGCAAACAGCTGGAGATGAATAGTCTCTTGGGATCATGAGGTCCTGTAAACAAGACAAAAAAAAAAGCCAATACATGAAAAGAAACTGAATGTATACTTACCTGTTACACAGTTGCAGTTGAAAAAAAGCCAGTAAGCCAGAGTTCCAGATTCAGACAACCATATACAGCTGGACATCGATAGCCTCTTGGGATCACGAGGTCCTGTGAACAAGGAAGACAAAGAAGAAAGTCAATACATGAAAAGAAATTGAATGTATACTTACCTGTTACAAAGTTGCAGATGAATACACTGTCAGTAAGAAAGAATTCCAGATGCAGACAACCACATACAGCTGGACATCGATAGCCTCTTGGGATCATGAGGTCCTGTAAACAAGACAAAAAAAAAAGCCAATACATGAAAAGAAACTGAATGTATACTTACCTGTTACACAGTTGCAGTTGAAAAAAAGCCAGTAAGCCAGAGTTCCAGATTCAGACAACCATATACAGCTGGACATCGATAGCCTCTTGGGATCACGAGGTCCTGTGAACAAGGAAGACAAAGAAGAAAGTCAATACATGAAAAGAAATTGAATGTATACTTACCTGTTACAAAGTTGCAGATGAATACAAATCCAGTAAGAAAGAATTCCAGATGCAGACAACCACATACAGCTGGACATGGAAAGACTCCTTGGATCATGAAGTCCTGTCAACAAGTAAGACAAAGAAGAAAATCAAAATATGAAAAGAAACTGAATGTATACTTACCTGTTACACAGTTGCAGATGAATACACAGCCAAGAAGACGAAAAATCCAGATGCAGACAAAGGCAAACAGCTGGAGATGAATAGTCTCTTGGGATCATGAAGTCCTGTGAACAAGTAAGACAAAGAAGAATGTCAATACATGAAAAGAAGCTGAATGTATACTTACCTGTTACACAGTTGCAGATGAAAAAAAAAGCCAGTAAGCCAGAGTTCCAGATTCACACAACCATATACAGTTGATGTATTGTCTCTTGGGATCATGAAGTCCTGTGAACAAGTAAGACAAAGAAGAAAGTCAAAACATGAAAAGAAACTGAATGTATACTTACCTGTTACACAGTTGCAGATGAAAAAAAAAGCTAGTAAGCCAGAGGTCCAGATGCAGATAACCATATACAGTTGATGTATAGTCTCTTGGGATCACGAGGTTCTGCGAACAAGTTAGACAAAGAAGAAAGTCAATACATGAAAAGAAACTGAATGCTTAGTTACAGATTAATAGAATTAGTTGCAGATGAATAGAAAGTCAGTCAGATTGAGTTCCAGATGCAGACAACGGAGGACACATTTCGCTGTACAATGTACACTGTACAGTGACAAATACGTGCACCTTACCTTACCTTGGGATCATGAGGTCCTGTAAACAAGAAAAAAAGAAAGTCAATACATGAAAAGAAACTGAATGCTTACTTACCAATTACACAGTTGGAGATGAATACACAGCCATTAAGAAAGAATTCCAGATGCAGACAACCATATACAGCTGGACATGGACAGACTCTTGGGATCATGAAGTCCTGTGAACAAGTAAGACGAAATAGAAAGTCAATACATGAAAAGAAGCTGAATGTATACTTACCTGTTACACAGTTGCAGATGAAAAAAAGCCAGTAAGCCAGAGTTCCAGATTCAGTCAACCATATACAGTTGATGTATAGTCTCCTGGGATCATGAAGTCCTGTGAACAAGTAAGACAAAAAAGAAAATCCAAATATGAAAAGAAACTGAATGTATACTTACCTGTAACACAGTTGCAGATTAATACACAGCCAATAAGATGAAAAATCCAGATGCAGACAACGGCAAACAGCTGGAGATGAATAGTCTCTTGGGATCATGAGGTCCTGTAAACAAGTAAGACAAAGTAGAAAGTCAATACATGAAAAGAAACTAAATGCTTACTTACCGATTACACAGTTGCAAATGAAAAAAATAAAGCCAGTAAGCCAGAATTCCAGATTCAGACAACCATATACAGTTGATTTATAGTCTCTTGGGATCACGAGGTACTGTGAACAAGTAAGACAAAGAAGAAATTCAATACATGAAAAGAAACTGAATGTATACTTACCTGTAATACAGTTGCAGATGAATACACTGTCAGTAAGAAAGAATTCCAGATGCAGACAACCACATACAGCTGGACATCGATAGCCTCTTGGGATCATGAGGTCCTGTAAACAAGACAAAAAAAAAAGCCAATACATGAAAAGAAACTGAATGTATACTTACCTGTTACACAGTTGCAGTTGAAAAAAAGCCAGTAAGCCAGAGTTCCAGATTCAGACAACCATATACAGCTGGACATCGATAGCCTCTTGGGATCACAAGGTCCTGTGAACAAGGAAGACAAAGAAGAAAGTCAATACATGAAAAGAAATTGAATGTATACTTACCTGTTACAAAGTTGCAGATGAATACAAATCCAGTAAGAAAGAATTCCAGATGCAGACAACCACATCCAGCTGGACATGGAAAGTCTCTTGGGATCATGAGGTCCTGTAAACAAGTCAAAGAAGAAAGTCAATACATGAAAAGAAACTAAATGTATACTTACCTGTTACAAAGTTGCAGATGAATACAAAGCCAGTAAAAAAGAATTCCAGATGCAGACAAACACATCCAGCTGGACATGGATAGCCTCTTGGGATCATGAAGTCCTGTGAACAAGTAAGACAAAGAAGAAAATCAAAAGATGAAAAGAAACTGAATGTTTACTTACCTGTTACACAGTTGCAGATGAAAAGAAACGGTATGTATACTTACCAGTTGCACAGTTGCAGATGAATAGAAAGTCATTCAGATTGAGTTGCAGATGCAGACAACGGCAAACACTTGGAGATCTATAGCCTCTTGGGATCATGAAGTCCTGTGAACAAGTAAGACAAAGAAGAAAGTCAAAACATGAAAAGAAACTGAATGTTTACTTACCTGTAACACAGTTGCAGATGAATACACAGCCAATAAGACGAAAAATCCAGATGCAGTTGAATAGTCTCTTGGGATCACGAGGTCCTGTGAAGAAGTAAGACAACGAAGAAAGTCAATACATGAAAAGAAACGGAATGTACACTTACCTATAACACAGTTGCAGATGAATACACAGCCAATAAAATGTAAAATCCAGATGCAGAGAACGGCAAACAGCTGGAGATGAATAGTCTCTTGGGATCATGAGGTCCTGTAAACAAGACAAAAAAAAAAAAAGTCAATACATGAATAGAAACGGAATGTATACCCACCTGTTACACAGTTGCAGATGAAAAGAAACGGAATGTATACTTACCTGTTACACAGTTGCAGATGAATACACAGCCAGTAAGAAAGAGTTCCAGTTGCAGACAACCACATACAGCTGGACATGGACAGTCTCTTGGGATCATGAAGTCCTGTGAACAAGTAAGACAAAGAAGAAAGTCAATACATGAAAAGAAACTGAATGTATACTTACCTGTTACACAGTTGCAGATGAATACACAGTCAGTAAGAAAGAATTCCAGATGCAGACAACCACATACAGCTGGACATCGATAGCCTCTTGGGATCATGAAGTCCTGTGAACAAGACAAAAAGAAAGTCAATACATGAAAAGAAACTGAATGTATACTTACCTGTTACAAAGTTGCAGATGAATAGAAATTCAGTCAGATTGAGTTCCAGATGCAGACAACGGCAAACACTTGGAGATCGATAGCCTCTTGGGGTCATGAAGTCCTGTGAACAAGTAAGAAAAAGAAGAAAGTCAAAACATGAAAAGAAACTGAATGTATACTTACCTGTTGCACAGTTGCAGATGAATAGAAAGTCAGAAACGGAAGTCAAGAAACGGAATGTATACTTACATGTTGCACAGTTGCAGATGAATAGAAAGTCAGTCAGATTGAGTTCCAGATGCAGACAACGGCAAGCACTTGGAGATCGATAGCCTCTTGGGATCATGAAGTCCTTTCAAGAAGTAAGACAAAGAAGAAAATCAAAACATGAAAAGAAACTGAATGTATACTTACCTGTTACACAGTTGCAGATGAATACACAGTCAGTAAGAAAGAATTCCAGATGCAGACAACCACATACAGCTGGACATCGATAGCCTCTTGGGATCATGAAGTCCTGTAAACAAGACAAAAAGAAAGTCAATACATGAATCAGAATCAGATTCAGAATCAGAATCTCTTTATTTCATATGTTACACATACAAGGAATTTGTCTTGGTGAGAGCAACACGTATGACAAGTAACAAAAAAAAAAACAAAAACAGAATATTCTTAAACTAAAGGAAAATGACACTAAACAATAAATAGGGTAGGGGATAAATTAAAAAAGTAAAAAGTACTAAGGTAAAAAAGAGCTGAAAATATATTTACAGAAAAGAACATCTGTACAGGTGTGCAAATAGTCATAGTGCAAAATAGCTGTTCAGTCCGGTTTGGTACAGTTCAGTTGTAAGTTTTGAGGTTTACAGTGGGAGGTGTCCACTGTGATTGAGGAGCGCTACAGCTCTGGGGAAGAAGCTGTTAGCATGACGTGTTGTGCTGGTTTTGATGGACCGCAGTCTTCTACCCGAGGGGAGTGTCTGGAAGAGGAGGTGTCCAGGATGTGAGGGGTCAGATGTAATCTTGCCAGCCCGCTTCTTCATCCTGCTGGTGTAGATCTGCTGAAGTGATGGCAGGTTACATCCGATGATCCTCTCTGCTGTCCTGATGATGCGCTGGAGTTTGGTTCGTTCTTGTGAGGTGGAGGAACCAAACCAGATAGTTATGGAGGCAGTGATAATGGACTCGATGATCGCTGTGTAGAACTGGATCATCAGGGTCTGTGGCAGGTTGAATTTCTTGAGCTGTCTCAAGAAGAACATTCTTCGTTGAGCTTTCTTGATGATGGAGATGGTGTTTTTCTCCCATTTCAAGTCTCTGGAAATGGTGGTGACCAGGAACTTGAGTGACTCCACCATTGATGCTGCAGTGTTGTTGATGTGGAGGGGGGGGAAGGGTGGGTGGATTGCGTCGGACGTCCACCACCACCTCTACAGTCTTTTCTGTGTTTAGCAGCAGGTGGTTGTTGCTGCACCAGGACAATGGCAAACAGATGGAAATGAATAGTCTCTTGGGATCATGAGGTCCTGTAAACAAGTAAGACAAAGAAGAAAGTCAAAACATGAAAAGAAACTGAATGTATACTTACCTGTTACACAGTTGCAGATGAATACACAGTCAGTAAGAAAGAATTCCAGATGCAGACAACCACATACAGCTGGACATGGACAGTCTCTTGGGATCATGAAGTCCTGTGAATAAGTAAGACGAATAAGAAAGTCAATACATGAAAAGAAACTGAATGTATACTTACCTGTTACACAGTTGCAGATGAATAGAAAGTCAGTCAGATTGACTTCCAGATGCAGACAATGGCAAACACTTGGAGATCGATAGCCTCTTGGGATCATGAAGTCCTGTCAACAAGTAAGACAAATAAGAAAGTCAATACATGAAAAGAAACTGAATGTATACTTACCTGTTACACAGTTGCAGATGAATAGGAAGTAAGTTAGATTGAGTTCCAGATGCAGACAACGGCAAGCACTTGGAGATCGATAGCCTCTTGGGATCATGAAGTCCTGTCAAGAAGTAAGACAAAGAAGAAAATCAAAACATGAAAAGAAACTGAATGTATACTTACCTGTTACACAGTTGCAGATGAATACACAGTCAGTAAGAAAGAATTCCAGATGCAGACAACCACATACAGCTGGACATGGACAGTCTCTTGGGATCATGAAGTCCTGTGAACAAGTAAGAAAAAGAAGAAAGTCAAAACATGAAAAGAAACTGAATGTATACTTACCTGTTGCACAGTTGCAGATGAATAGAAAGTCAGAAACGGAAGTCAAGAAACGGAAACGGAAGTCAAGAAAGGGAATGTATACTTACCTGTTGCACAGTTGCAGATGAATAGAAAGTCAGTCAGATTGAGTTCCAGATGCAGACAACGGCAAGCACTTCGAGATCGATAGCCTCTTGGGATCATGAAGTCCTTTCAAGAAGTAAGACAAAGAAGAAAATCAAAACATGAAAAGAAACTGAATGTATACTTACCTGTTACACAGTTGCAGATGAATACAAAGCCAGTAAGAAAGAATTCCAGATGCAGACAACCACATACAGCTGGACATGGACAGTCTCTTGGGATCATGAAGTCCTGTGAATAAGTAAGACGAATAAGAAAGTCAATACATGAAAAGAAACTGAATGTATACTTACCTGTTACACAGTTGCAGATGAATACAAAGCCAGTAAGAAAGAATTCCAGATGCAGACAACCACATCCAGCTGGACATGAATAGTCTCTTGGGATCATGAAGTCCTGTACACAAGACAAAGAAGAAAGTCAATACATGAAAAGTAACTGAATTTATACTTACCTGTTACACTGTTGCAGATGAATACACAGTCAGTAAGAAAGAATTCCAGATGCAGACAACCACATACAGCTGGACATCGATAGCCTCTTGGGATCATGAGGTCCTGTAAACAAGACAAAGAAGAAAGTCAATACATGAAAAGAAACTGAATGTATACTTACCTGTTACACAGTTGCAGATGAAAAAAAAAAGCTAGTAAGCCAGAGTTCCAGATGCAGATAACCATATACAGTTGATGCATAGTCTCTTGGAATCACGAGGTTCTGTGAACAAGTAAGACAAAGAAGAAAGTCAATACATGAAAAGAATCTGAATGCTTACTTACCGATTACACAGTTGCAGATGAATAGAAAGTCAGTCAGATTGAGATCCAGATGCAGACAACGGCAAACACTTGGAGATCGATAGCCTCTTGGGATCATGAAGTCCTGTGAACAAGTAAGACAAAGAAGAAAATCAAAATATGAAAAGAAACGGAATGTATACTTACCTGTAACACAGTTGCAGATGAATAGAAAGTTAGTCAGATTGAGTTCCAGATGCAGACAATGGCAAGAAGTTGGAGATGAATAGTCTCTTGGGATCATGAGGTCCTGTAAACAAGAAAAAAAGAAAGTCAATACATGAAAAGAAACTGAATGCATACTTACCAATTACACAGTTGGAGATGAATACACAGCCATTAAGAAAGAATTCCAGATGCAGACAACCACATACAGCTGGACATGGACAGACTCTTGGGATCATGAAGTCCTGTGAACAAGTGAGACAACGAAGAAAGTCAATACATGAAAAGAAGCTGAATGTATACTTACCTGTTACAAAGTTGCAGATGAATACAAAGCCAGTAAGCCAGAGTTCCAGATTCAGTCAACCATATACAGTTGATGTATAGTCTCTTGGGATCATGAGGTCCTGTAAACAAGACAAAGAAGAAAGTCAATACATGAAAAGAAACTGAACGTATACTTACCTGTTACACAGTTGCAGATGAATACACAGTCAGTAAGAAAGAATTCCAGATGCAGACAACCACATACAGCTGGAGATCGATAGCCTGTTGGGATCATGAGGTCCTGTAAACAAGACAAAAAGAAAGTCAATACATGAAAAGAAACTGAATGTATACTTACCTGTTACACAGTTGCAGTTGAAAAAAAGCCAGTAAGCCAGAGTTCCAGATTCAGACAACCATATACAGTTGATGTATAGTCTCTTGGGATGATGAGGTCCTTTGAACAAGTAAGACAAAGAAGAAAGTCAATACATGAAAAGAAACTGAATGTATACTTACCTGTTACACAGTTGCAGATGAATACACAGCCATTAAGAAAGAATTCCAGATGCAGACAACCACATCCAGCTGGACACAGATAGTCTCTTGGGATCATGAAGTCCTGTAAACAAGACAAAAAAAAAAGTCAACACATGAAAAGAAACTGAATGTATACTTACCTGTTACACAGTTGCAGATGAATACACAGCCAATAAGACGAAAAATCCAGATGCAGTTGAATAGTCTCTTGGGATCATGAGGTCCTGTGAACAAGTAAGACAAAGAAGAAAGTAAATACATGAAAAGAAACTGAATGTATACTTACCTATTGCACAGTTGCAGATGAATACACAGTCAGTAAGAAAGAATTCCAGTTGCAGACAACCACATACAGCTGGACATGGACCGTCTCTTGGGATCCTGAAGTCCTGTGAATAAGTAAGACAAATAAGAAAGTCAATACATGAAAACAAACTGAATGTATACTTACCTGTAACACAGTTGCAGATTAATACAAAGCCAATAAGATAAAAAATCCAGATGCAGACAACAGCAAACAGCTGGAGATGAATACTCTCTTGGGATCATGAAGTCCTGTCAACAAGTAAGACAAAGAAGAAAATCAAAATATGAAAAGAAATTGAATGTATACTTACCTATAACACAGTTGCAGATGAATACACAGCCAATAAAACGTAAAATCCAGATGCAGACAACGGCAAACAGCTGGAGATGAATAGTCTCTTGGGATCATGAGGTCCTGTAAACAAGACAAAAAAAAGTCAATACATGAAAAGAAACTGAATGTATACTTACCTGTTACACAGTTGCAGATGAACACAGTCAGTAAGAAAGAATTCAAGATGCAGACAACCACATACAGCTGGAGATCGATAGCCTCTTGGGATCATGAAGTCCTGTAAACAAGACAAAAAGAAAGTCAATACATGAAAAGAAACTGAATGTATACTTACCTGTTACACAGTTGCAGATGAAAAGAAACGGAATGTATACTTACCTGTTACACAGATGCAGATGAATACACAGTCAGTAAGAAAGAATTCCAGATGCAGACAACCACATACAGCTAGACATGGATAGTCTCTTTGGATCATGAAGTCTTGTGAACAAGTAAGACAAAGAAGAAAATCAAAATATAAAAACAAACTGAATGTATACTTACCTGTAACACAGTTGCAGATTAATACACAGCCAATAAGATGAAAAATCCAGATGCAGACAACAGAAAACAGCTGGAGATGAATAGTCTCTTGGGATCATGAGGTCCTGTAAACAAGTATGACAAAGAAGAAAGTCAATACATGAAAAGAAACTGAATGCTTACTTACCGATTACACAGTTGCAGATTAAAAAAATAAAGCCAGTAAGCCAGAGTTCCAGATTCAGACAACCATATACAGTTGATGTATAGTCTCTTGGGATGATGAGGTCCTTTGAACAAGTAAGACAAAGAAGAAAGTCAATACATGAAAAGAAACTGAATGTATACTTACCTGTTACACAGTTGCAGATGAAAAGAAGCTGAATGTATACTTACCTGTTACACAGTTGCAGATGAATACACAGCCATTAAGAAAGAATTCCAGATGCAGAAAACCACAAATAGCTGGACATGGACAGTCTCTTGGGATCATGAAGTCCTGTGAACAAGTGAGACAACGAAGAAAGTCAATACATGAAAAGAAACTGAATGTATACTTACCTGTTACACAGTTGCAGATGAGTACACAGTCAGTAAGAAAGAATTCCAGATGCAGACAACCACATCCAGCTGGACACGGATAGTCTCTTGGGATCATGAGGTCCTGTAAACAAGACAAAGAAGGAAGTCAATACATGAAAAGAAGCTGAATGTATACTTACCTGTTACACAGTTGGAGATGAAAAAAACGCCAGTAAGCCAGATTCACACAACCATATACAGTTGATGTATAGTCTCTTGGGATGATGAGGTCCTGTGAACAAGTAAGACAAAGAAGAAAGTCAATACATGAAAAGAAACTGAATGTATACTTACCTGTTACACAGTTGCAGATGAATACAAAGCCAGTAAGAAAAAATTCCAGATGCAGACAACCGCATACAGCTGGACATGGATAGTCTCTTGGGATCAGGAGGTCCTGTAAACAAGAGAAAGAAGAAAGTCAATACATGAAAAGAAAATGAATGTATACTTACCTGTTACACAGTTTCAGATGAATAGAAAGTCAGTCAGATTGAGATCCAGATGCAGACAACGGCAAACACTTGGAGATCGATAGCCTCTTGGGGTCATGAAGTCCTGTGAACAAGTAAGAAAAAGAAGAAAGTCAAAACATGAAAAGAAACTGAATGTATACTTACTTGTTACACAGTTGCAGATGAATACACAGTCAGTAAGAAAGAATTCCAGTTGCAGACAACCACATACAGCTGGACATGGACAGACTCTTGGGATCATAAAGTCCTGTGAATAAGTAAGACAAATAAGAAAGTCAATACATGAATAGAAACTGAATGTATACTTACCTGTTGCACAGTTGCAGATGAATACACAGTCAGTAAGAAAGAATTCCAGTTGCAGACAAATACATACAGCTGGAAATGGACAGTCTCTTGGGATCAAGAAGTCCTGTCAACAAGTAAGACAAAGAAGAAAATCAAAAGATGAAAAGAAACTGAATGTATACTTACCTGTTGCACAGTTGCAGATGAATAGAAAGTCAGTCAGATTGAGTTCCAGATGCAGACAACGGCAAACACTTGGAGATCGATAGCCTCTTGGGGTCATGAAGTCCTGTGAACAAGTAAGAAAAAGAAAAAAGTCAAAACATGAAAAGAAACTGAATGTTTACTTAACTGTAACACAGTTGCAGATGAATACACAGCCAATAAAACGTAAAATCCAGATGCAGACAACGGCAAACAGCTGGAGATGAATAGTCTCTTGGGATCATGAGGTCCTCTGAACAAGTAAGACAAAGAAAAAAGTCAATACATGAAAAGAAACTGAATGTATACTTACCTGTTACAAAGTTGCAGATTAATACAAAGCCAGTAAGAAAGAGTTCCAGATGCAGACAACCACATACAGCTGGACAAGGACAGTCTCTTGGGATCATGAAGTCCTGTGAACAAGTAAGACAAAGAAGAAAGTCAATACATGGAAAGCAACTAAATGTATACTTACCTGTTACAAAGTTGCAGATGAATGCATCTGGAATTCTTTCTTACTGGATTTGTAGACAACCACATCCACCTGGACAGGGATAGTCTCTTGGGATCATGAAGTCCTGTGAACAAGTGAGACAACGAAGAAAGTCAATACATGAAAAGAAACTGAATGTATACTCACCTGTTACACAGTTGCAGATGAGTACACAGTCAGTAAGAAAGAATTCCAGATGCAGACAAACACATCCAGCTGGACACGGATAGTCTCTTGGGATCATGAGGTCCTGTAAACAAGACAAAGAAGAAAGTCAATACATGAAAAGAAACTGAATGTATACTTACCTGTTACACAGTTGCAGATGAATAGGAAGTAAGTTAGATTGAGGTCCAGATGCAGACAACGGCAAGCACTTGGAGATCGATAGCCTCTTGGAATCATAAAGTCCTGTAAACAAGACAAAAAGAAAGTCAATACATTAAAAGAAGCTGAATGTATACTTACCTGTTACACAGTTGGAGATGAAAAAAAAGCCAGTAAGCCAGATTCACACAACCATATACAGTTGATGTATAGTCTCTTGGGATCATGAAGTCCTGTGAACAAGTAAGACAAAGAAGAAAGTCAATGCATGAAAAGAAACTGAATGTATACTTACCTGTTACACAGTTGAAGATGAAAAGAAACGGAATGTATACTTACCTGTTACACAGCTGCAGATGAATACACAGTCAGCAAGAAAGAATTCCAGATGCAGACAACCACATACAGCTGGACAAGGACAGTCTCTTGGGATCATGAAGTCCTGTGAACAAGTCAATACATAAAAAAAACTGAATGTATACTTACCTGTTACAAAGTTACAGATGAATACAAAGCCAGTAAGAAAGAATTCCAGATGCAGACAACCACATCCAGCTGGACAAGGACAGTCTCTTGGGATCATGAGGTCCTGTAAACAAGACAAAGAAGAAAGTCAATACATGAAAAGAAACTGAATGTATACTTACCTGTTACACAGTTGCAGATGAAAACAAAGCCAGTAAGAAAGAATTCCAGATGCAGACAACCACATACAGCTGGACATCGATAGCCTCTTGGGATAATGAAGTCCTGTAAACAAGACAAAAAGAAAGTCAATACATGAAAAGAAACTGAATGTATACTTACCTGTTACACAGTTGCAGATGAATACACAGTCAGTCAGATTGAGTTCCAGATGTAGACAACGGCAAACACTTGGAGATCGATAGCTTCTTGGGGTCATGAAGTCCTGTGAACAAGTAAGACAAAGTAGAAAGTCAATACATGAAAAGAAACGGAATGTATACTTACCTGTTACACAGTTGCAGATGAATACACAGTCAGTAAGAAAGAATTCCAGACGCAGACAACCACATACAGCTGGACATGGACAGACTCGTCGGATCATGAAGTCCTGTGAAAAAGTAAGACAAAGAAGAAAGTCAATACATGAAAAGAAACTGAATGTATACTTACCTGTTACACAGTTGCAGATGAATACACAGCCAATAACACGAAAAATCCAGGTGCAGTTGAATAGTCTCTTGGCATGATGAGGTCCTGTAAACAAGACAAAGAAGAAATTCAATACATGAAAAGAAACTGAATGTATACGTACCTGTTACACAGTTGCAGATGAATAGAAAGTCAGTTAGATTGAGTTCCAGATGCAGACAACGGCAAACACTTGGACATCGATAGCCTCTTGGGATCATGAAGTCCTGTCAACAAGTAAGACAAAAAAGAAAATCAAAATATGAAAAGAATCTGAATGCTTACTTACCTGTTACACAGTTGCAGATGAATAGAAAGTCAGTCAGATTGAGATCCAGACGCAGACAACGGCAAACACTTTGTCTTACTTGTTGACAGGACTTCATGATCCCAAGAGGCTATCGATCTCAAAGTGTTTGCCGTTGTCTGCGTCTGGATCTCAATCTGACTGACTTTCTATTCATCTGCAACTGTGTAACAGGTAAGTAAGCATTCAGTTTCTTTTCATATTTTGATTTTCTTCTTTGTCTTACTTGTTGACAGAACAATACAAAACAGATAAACTGCAATCACTAAATATTCTTCTCAAAATGAAAAGACTGGAAATGTTGAGGAAATATAATCAAAATAGCCAGAATTATTGCAGCAGGTGCCGTAGATGGTAAAAGAACGTCTATAAAGTGTGGATACCGAAAACTCTCACAGAGATAAGGAGCTGCTGGTGTTAGTTAAAAAGACAGTCAAACCTACTGAAGAACAGAGACTAAATAAAAATCAATGACTAACCTTAACTTCCTCATTTTTAAGGAATGGATATATTTTAGCACTTTAGACAATATAAACATGCATGTAGCACATTTTTATAACGAATAAATCATTACTGTGACACTGTCATAAAATATGCCTATTTGAACCATTTTTAAATAATATTGTTCCAGTAAAACATCCATATAGCTTACACATCCAAAGTCAGCTGTAGTGTACAGAGACACATCTGATAAATATACTACAACCCTTAGAATAGCCAGATTACAATTTGCTAACAAATGCTTAAGAGATCCTGGAGAATTCTGGAGAAAGGTCTTGTGGACAAATGAGACTAGGATTAACCTATATCAGAGTGATGGAAAGACAGAAATTGTGGATTGCTCACTCGCGCTTCAAGGGAGGTAAAATTTAGTTTGCACTCACCCTCTTATTAACGGTACATACTTGGAGCCCATAGGAACCATCCAAAACATAGGTGTTGGAAAGCTCCCACAAAGGTGTTTGTACTTCAGAAATCTTTCTTTCTGAAGACATTTTATAATCCTGGGTGTTTCCTTGTGAAAGTAAAGTCTGAACTGTGCAAGTCCTCAGTTTGAGTTGCTGAGAGTCAATTTAGGAGTGATCCCTTTATCCTACAGAGTGCTCTGTGTGTAAGTTTATTCTAATGTCCATATGAAAGCACAAAACCTCATGAATAAAAACATACACAAGGCTTGGCTGAACATATAAGGAAACGTACAACTTACTTAGAACCTATAGTTCCATCAGTAATCTTCATTACAGTGAAGTTAGCCACAGCTAAACCTTTGCTAAAGCATGGTTCTCTCCTTTTGGCTTGTAACCTGGCCTACTTCCAATATACTGCCACATAGTGGATGGAGTAGGAATTACCATGTAAAATGCCATCTGTTGCAACAATGGAGTCACATGGGTATCAGCTATGGCTTCAAGTTGTAGGACTTTTTATGGCATTATAGACAATAGGCAAGTGGCTTAAAGGTCCAACCACAACAGGCCCAATGAGACATAAAGAACCAGCACAACAGGCCCAGTGAGACTAGGGATGCACCTATCAGATATTAGGATCGGATATGTGTCCCTATATTAACAACGACCCCTTTTGGTCTCACTGACTTAATATTTCAGAATTACTTATTTTAGTAATAATTACTAAATACTTATATTTACAAATAAATAGCAATTTAATACATTCATATCTGTGTGTTAATTTGTTGTATTTTATTTTACAAACATGGTGAGGTAAACAGTTTATTTTTTTAACAATGTATCGGATCAATATTGTGTATCGATCGATAAGTTTATGTATTGGTATAGAAACTGAACAATGTTGGTGCATCATTAAATGTAACATATAGGAAACAGTGTGTCTTTGACAACTTCCCTAGTTAATAGAATATGCCTACATTGATAAATGCCCATACGTTTCACCCTGATTGGTGAATGTTTAGCCTTTCAAATGCATGCTTGAATGTGATTGGCTAATGGCAACCACAATAATTGACATGTCAAGTCTTCTGGACAGACAGTATTATAGAATAGGCTAAAGACGCAGTATGTAAAACTGCAGCTTGACTGGATGTATGGTTTCTGAGAAACAGTTACGTACCACTGACCTCACCCTGCTCTGCTCACTGAGAGACAGGTAATCAGTCACACAAGTCATGTCAGACTTACTATTCAAACGTGCTGTATGTAGCTGTTACTTAATATCTGTCCGTGTCTCTTTGGATTAGGACAGAGTCATCACCACAGGCCCTCTCCTGCATTTTATCCACCGACTTGATGATCTGGTCTTAAAAACTGCTGAAGGTATACAAACTGTCCTCCTAGAACAGCTGCAGCTTTGCTTGGTCTGCCACTCAGAAGATCCAAATTTCATCAAGATGTCTGATGTAAGCCTGTACCTTTTTGTGATGTAAAACTGTGGTGCATGTATAGATTTTAACATGTATTTGTGATGCAATAAGCTGTTTTATTAATTGCTTAAACTATAGAGGAGCATTATTGGGCTAATGAGCATTATGAGCTAAATAGTTTAATTGTCACTTTAACAGGTAAGGACACCAGTTTCTCTCAGAGTTAGCTTAAGTTTTACTAATAAAAAAGGTAACTTTGATTAAAAACAAAATAATAATACTGTCTTGCAGACATCTGATTGATGTCATTTATGGCTGATTTACCGTTACAGTAACTTGATCACAATATTCTGCAAAATAAAATGTAGTAGTTTACTATAGCTCCACTGAATATTGGTTTTGTTTGTTGGTTTTATTTGGTTTCCTAAGAGGAATCTGTAACAGGAACAGGTCATTGTAATTTTATGTGTTACCCAGGTTTTAAATGTTCAGAACATTAAAATCAGATGCAAAGCAAAAAACAATAAATAAATCAAAAAAACTTTTAAAAATAATACAACGTGAATAAACTGCTCAAAACAGCCATTAAAGCAGATAGAAAATGACTTACTGATAAGTAAGGTAAATAAAACGAGCCTTAAATGACAGCCAATAGCTTGTTGCCAAGACTGGTCTGCGTCAGAGACGGCCAATCAGCGCTCAGGGGGGCGTTACCTCGGCTCCTCCGCTAGAGACGTGCTGTGGATCAGAAAAAAGGTGAGAACGGCAGAGTGAAACACGATGGAAAGTTTTATTAAACTTTGTTTCATAAAATCGCTCATAAAGGTGAACGTTGAGAAGTACGACTGAAACGACGATTTGGATTTAGTCTGCATTTGATTTTGTGAGTGTAATAGGTGAAGCTTTTGGTGCAAATAGTTCAAAAGATTAAAAAGAAAAGCCTGTAGAGTTGAGGCTAACATGCTTAGGGGTCAAGGGGTCATGAGCGAGTGGGCAGTGCTGGCCACCATTTCATGCTGCTAATGAGAGTTTTATATTGAAAGAGGGAAGAAAAAATTGCTTTACTTTGTAAATGTAGTATTATGTGTATCTATTAAGGCGCTGTTTTTGGGAACAGGTCAGTTTTTTCTGGGTGTAATTTTACTCTACTCTGCAATCTGGCTGCACCTGCGTGAACACTCTGCAGCAGTAGTGGCGTGGTGGCGCTGTAAAGTAATCAGTACAGTGCACCGGGGAAGATGCCGCCAAAATTCTGCGTGCTGTGAGCTGCAGATAAAAGTCTTACCACACAGTGCGTCTCACCTGTGGAGCTGTGTCTCTAAAAGCAGCTCAGAACTCAAAGCTAACTTCAGGTTCGCCTGTATCAGGGTTGAGTGCAGAAACAGTCCTAAAGCTTCCTCTGTGAAACTGATACTGCAGCACACACACTGTTTCCTCTCCCGAGGCCCCGTCTCAAATCAGTCCCTCTTCACTATGTAGTGCACTTTATGGGTCATATAAAAATAGCAGCATCTCCACCAAACAGAGCATGATATGTGTGATCAAGTCATTTCTACTCAGCAGTCGGTTCTACAATTTCCTATTTAGGCTCTCAGAATCATCAGAGACACTTTTCACCTCAAAAGGCACTTGGTGGTCAGTTTGAAGACACTAACCTGTGTGCTGTCCACACCAAAAGAATCACCCTTCTGCTTAAACACCTCCAGCTGGTCGGCAGAGAGCGCACAAACCAGGGCAGTGACTTTTACTTTTTATTTGATTTTGATAGTTAAATCACTTAGGAGCTCGCTAAAGTAATGCTAATGTACCAACAGCTGTGCTAGCTAGCTAGGTTAGCAAGTGCTGCTTTCTCAATAAAGCTGTACAGGAAGATCATGGTCATCTTAGCTCCTTTTATTTGAAACAGATTTAGAAGGCATATTAATAATAGAAGCACTTTATAATTGTGTAATTGCATACTGTAGTTCATCTGTTTCTCTGCATACTTTCACCCTGTTCTTCAGTGGTGAGGACCACCACAGAGCAGGTATTCTGTGGGAGGTGAGCTTTTTATAGCACTGCAGTGTTAAATGTCTGGACGAGTCCAGAACAAATGTGTAAACTGCTCGTTTGGAGCGATAAAAGCAACATTCCTGCAACATCCTCAAATCTGAATGTCCAGATCACTTTTCAGAGGTTTTGATGGCTGATTCTAAAGTCGTGATGAGCGGCAAGTTAGCATGGTGACATTCGTCAAAGTGGTACGTGCCAGTGGATGGCATTTTCGGATGGTGCAGTGGCCACTTCCTAGTGCCAGATGCTGATTAGGAACTGAACCCCTTTTCAAAATGTGCCTGAGCTCTTTACCTACTGGATAGGCTTGACTTTGGGCCCAAGTTATCTTACTAAACTGAGAAATCCTGCTTTGTGAAATGCCCCCCAGGAGTGGCTAAATGTTTACATAAGATACAACTGATTTTGTTAGATGAACAGAATTACTGACACATTTGATTCATTTTGTTGCTCTTGGCGTGCAGGTATCCCACCAATGCAGAGTAATAATTTTATTCTTTTATTATTGTTGATCACAGAAGAGTAGTTGGTGTAATAATGGTGGGGAGATTTGAGTAATTCTCTTGTTTTGGTTGAGACTGAGAACTTGTGTCTTTGCTAAAGGAATGCATTGTTGGAGAGGATGCTACGCCTGAGGCCCACGTTAAGGTGTTGCGTGAAAAGTACAGGACGACACAACCTGATTTAATGATCGTGAAGGACCACATGAAGACTTTTGCATTGGCAGCATGGAGAAAGGGGTTTGGCCATTGAAAATGTATACTTGTGTCTTTAATAGTCTATTATAAGATATTTTTGGCTATTCAAGGTTTTTACTCTTCACTACTGCCTTCATCACTACACTTTATTGCAACTATATAATGAAACTTTCGTGTATTTTCTGCTTTTATCTTACAGTTGTATGATGAGTTCAATGCCATCCATCCTTTAATGGTGTACGTTTGTCACTGCTTCACCTGAAACAATGCTGGGAGTTTAGCTCTAAAGGCCTCCTAGGTGATCTTCAAGAGATGCTCGTCAAAAGTGTAAGCACACAATTTTTTTATCTTTACCAGCAGACCTACAGACCTACTCTTAATTTCATTGATACTCTCAGACATGTAAAGTTTCAGGAAAAGGTGCTTCAGTGTGTATCTAATATTACACTAAATGATGTTTAGTATTCCCTTGATGTTTGTGTAATGGGCCATCTGCATAGTAAAGTGATTTCATTGTGGAAAATCTTACTTACTAAACTTGGACACTCTGTGGGTTCTGTGTGGTAAAATGTTGCTTCTGGTTTCTGGTGGGTGCTTTTCTTTTTAATAAGGCTTAATTTTCTCTGGAGTATAAATGTAACCATTTGATATGGATTCTTTGAGTATGGCATACATTTAGCCATGTTAGGATGATTTTTTTTTTTAGCTGGTATAATAAAACCTTTTTTGCTTTATTTCATTGTTTTGTTTGCTGTGAGTGCCACATTTGAATAGTATTGAGTCTAATTGTTTTTGTTTGTTTGATGCTCTTTCAATTAATGCTAAAGTTGTGTATGTTTACTACTAAATAAACAGCATAGACAAACATTGTGAACATGTGTGGATATTTCAGGTACACTTTAGTCACACTAGGGTCCAGAGTGGCTTGTCACTGGGGTAGTGCCTCTAAAAGCACTGGTTGGTACCTTTTGAAAAGGGGATACAGTTGTACCATAATTTAAAGGTACATTTTAGCCTCATAGGGTTCTACAGAAGCACGAAGCCTTGGTGTAGTCATGGATGATCAGTTATCGTTCTCAAGTCATGTTGCAAACATAACTCGGTCCTGCAGATTTCTTCTGTACAACATCAGGAGAATTCGACCCTTCCTCTCTAGAGAGGCCGCCCAGGTGCTTGTTCAGTCTCTCGTCACTTCCAGACTTGATTACTGCAACTCTCTTCTGGCTGGTCTCCCTCTGCGCACCATCAGGCCCCTGCAGCTCATCCAGAATGCAGCGGCACGGGTCGTCTTCAATGTCCCTAAATTCAGCCATGTCACTCCACTGCTGCGTTCTCTCCACTGGCTTCCTGTAGCTGCCCGCATCAGATTCAAAACCCTGACGCTGGCCTACAAAGCCAAGACTGGACCAGCCCCTCCGTACTTGATGGCAATGGTCAAAAGCCGGTCTGCACCAAGAGCCCTTCGAGCTTCAAGTACGGCTCGGCTCGACCCGCCATCCCTCAAAATCCGCGGAAGACAAGCGTCCAGACTTTTTTCTGTCCTGGCACCAAAGTGGTGGAACGAGCTTCCCCTGGGTGTCCGAACGGCCGAGTCGCTCGCTGTCTTCAAACGCAGACTGAAGACCCACCTCTTCAGAGAGTACTTGGGCGAATAGAGTACTATGGTCGCCTTATTGTATTGTGTTTAGTAATGTCTAAGCTTAGAGGTATCTTTGAATTATTAGTCTATTCTAACTAGCTAAGGTTTCTTTCTTGGGTAAATAGCAAAGCACTTTGTAAGTCGCTCTGGATAAGAGCGTCTGCTAAATGCCGTAAATGTAAATGTAAATGTAACAGTCTAACAGTGGATTAGGGCTGCCCGTGGTGATTGTGTGGCTTTAAGCAGATGTGAAGGACGATTCACCACAAGAATACAGCCAAACACTTTCAGGCAAGTTCCAGTGGTATGTAATGTTGAATTTGTGTAGAAATCAAAAGAGAGTACACGCAACAAAAACAAAAAATAGACGAGCTAGATAGTACACTCTTTGTACAACAAGGCCTCAGCTGCCTTCATCTGAGGGCTGCAAAGCCTCACGCACGTCTACTATTGCTTCAGCCTACTCCGTGCAAGCTGAACCCCCTTATTGCCTCCTACACAGCCCTTTTAAGATGTATGCTGAAATTGATCCAACTCGCACAAAACATTAAAGTATGAGAAGTCAGTAAAAGAATAACCGTAAAGTTAAGCTAGCTGTAATCAAGGAAACACCTGCATTTAGTTCTCCTTCCATTAAAGCAAGATTATACAAATTTAGGCTTTGGTGATAATGATTTAGTACCACAGTGAAGTTGTAAAGTAAACCAGAAATAAACCCATATAAATAAGCAAACAAGAGCATGTCATCATTATTATGGCTTAGTACTAAAGTAAAGCAGATGATTGCATGACAGAACAGCACTGACCACAGAATACCTCAAAATGGCCGTTAACTCTTCATCTAAGGTGTGTTTTGAGTTGAATTTAGTAAAAACAAGTCTTTCTGAATGTGTGTTTACACACATTTGATGGGACAGTGCAACACTGCTGAAAGTTAATCCTGCTTTTCTGAACACTATTTAATGTTTGTGTTTTATCATGTGCTGATCATTATAACAGTGAGGCACACAGGAACTTTCACTGTCACTATGGCTAATTTACACTTTGCCATTTAGGCCAGTAAGATGCTTTAAAGAAGTATTTTGTAGACATATGTATATGTGTGTCTGCAGGTGTGGAGGTCCATGGTATAACATGTGAATTTGCACAACCAGTTCTACTCAGCGCTCAACCACGACTGATCGTCTTGTTCAGCAGTGGCACTTCGAGAGATGCCTGGGACTTACGATCGCCAAGTATGGGATTTACTGCCATTTTTACTGCCAATATTGAACATGTTTGTGTGGATGTTTCAGAGTATTGCAGCACAAAAACAAAGTAGTAAGCTGACTTAAAATAGAGCAACTCCAACAAAGGTGCAGAGTTAAATTGAGAGGAACATAAGTTGATGCAGTAGATTAAAATGTTTGTGCATGTATCATTGTTGGGAAGGCCTAGCCTGCAGTGAAGTGCCAGAATAGTGACTGGAATGGGCGTCACTGTCTTGTTGGATGCACATGTGCATAAATCTTCCATAAATGTACACTGACCAGCCATTTCTTTTCACCACTGTGTTTGATCCAGTTGTACCAGAGAGTTGCACGGCCCCTAACTTTTTATCTCTAGGGGTCAACCTAACCAAACACAAAAGAGCCTGTCACTATCAAAAGTCTTCAACCTTGATTGTGGTTAAAGCATAGTTACAGCACAGTGCTCATGTGTCTGAGACTCGTGAATTAATTAGGCAGTTGAGAATGTTGGCAGTCCCAAAAACTTGGCCCTGCCATCTATGGATGCTTAAAGATGCTTCCTCTCCACCTGCGCTGAGATGCCTTCAAGACCTGCAATGCAAAACCCACTGGTGTGAAAATATCAATTATTATAGTGCAAGCAAGTAATAAATTAAATAAACTTGATGTGTATTCCAGGATTTCACATAATTGTGTTATATCTGACAACTGTGTTAAGATATACTTTTAAATTACGAAACAGTATGATCAATATTTTGATTATCATATAGTTTTGAATTTCAACTTGTCAGATTCTCTTCTGTCCACAGGTCTTGATTATTCAGGAGTGGCTACGAAATGTATTAATGAGGCTCTGACCAACCTCATCCACAGTTCTTGTTGAGTCCACTTTTTCACACTTCTTGTGATACCACTTACAGTGCCCATTGCAATCACCTGCCCAGATTTTTTTCTGTCCACAGCCCTCTATGATTCTGAAGTGGCTATGAAGTTCATTAATGAGGCGATCACCATCTTCATTCACAGATCTTGGTAAGTCCACTTCATCACACTTGTTTTATGCTGTTTACAGAGCCCATGACATAGTTTGTCCAAAGTAGCTTATTTACACAGCCCTCAATGATTCAACTTCATTAATGAGGCTGTTACCAACCTCATTCACAGTTTTTGGTCCACTTGGTCCACTTGGTCCACTTTATCACGTTCCATTTCCTTTCGTTTATGGTACCATTTACAATTGAGTGGACTGATGCTCTTGTGTGCTCTAGATATTTTGGAAATTGCTAAACCACTTTATCCACAGTTGTTGGTGAGTCCACTTCATCACAGTCCCTGATGGACTGCTTACAGTGCCCATTACAATCGACTGCCCAGATTCTCTTTTGTCCACAGCCCTTTTTGATTCAGAAGTGGCTACGAACTTCATATATGAGGCTTTCGCCAACATCGTCCACTGTTCTTGGTACAATCGCCTGCCCAGATTCTCTTCTGTCCACAGTGTTACTGTTACATTCAAGACATAGGTGATCCTGTGATCCAGTATTGCATATTTGATACTGTTAGTGCTGCCATCTGGTGGCCTGTTTCTTGTTGTTTTTGTTTTTCTCTCTCTCCCTCTCCTGGTGAAACGACTGATTGGAAACAGCTGATCTCAATGCGTGTGCTGGTTGGCTGCAGTGTCTGAGCTTTGTCATTGAAATGGTGCCATTGGCGTTTATCTAGTCGCCCGTGGCGTTCTCACCATGTGGCCAAAGGTGGTTGTGATTGAGGCTGTTCAAGATATATAACATGACAATTCACAGTTTGATGTATGTGGATCTATTGTAGCCTACTGTTTTCTGTGTCATTATGTACTTGTTGATGTCCAAGTGGTTTAATCATAGTCATGTTTGTAGTGGTGAGTGCCATTTACTATTTTAATTTCATTTATTATTTTTCATTTATTATTCTCTTGCTTCATGTTGGGGAGGCAGGTAAGGCCATTGTATTTTGTTTTATTATTTTTTAGTTAGGTTAGTTAGTAAGGAGGGATGTCATGTGTGTCTGTAATTTTGGCCTTTGCTCACCCTGATGCTATATGATGTTGACTGTGGTCTTGATATGTTTGCCTATAATACTACATTTTCATTTGAGCATTAAATCTGTTTCTTTATGGTTTGTTTATCTCCTCAAGCCCTAAACTAGTTTTTTTTATGAAATGGTTTAATAAACTGGGCTGTAAGATTACTCAAAAATTGACTAACTTTACAAGACTTTAACAAAGCAAAACTTCACCAAAAGTGAAGTAGAAAAGAAAAACGTAGGCCAGAGTTATAAGAAAAAGTAGGCCAGAGTTATAAGAACTGCTTTTTATTGGAATTTAAAAACCTGAATGTTCTTATACGACTGAAGACGTGTCGAGGTTCTTCTGTTCCCTGTATGCTCTGTGACTAATTTGCTGAACAAGTAGATCTATCTGAGATGTTTCCAAGCTGTTTTAAGCCTGCGTCTGAGATGAACACTGTATGTGAACTTTTACATTCTGAATTTTTAGTTGAAAGTAAGTCAGAAGATGCTGAAAATGATTTCACATCAAAACTGAATTTTATTAAAGAGGCTTTGATGGAGGAACAAAGTTGGGATCAATCTCTTGATAACTGTAGACTAACTGCTGTAACAGAAGAAAGTAATGCCCCATCATGCAGTTATGTATTTTCAGCAAGATGTACATGTACTTAGCATGTACTTAGCTTAGCCCCCTGACAGTGTGTTCTCTGGTCATCTGGGTATACAGAAAACACATCAGCAGATCATGTGTTTTTTCTTTTGGCCTGGTCCTAAAGCTGATGCTGTGTTATGTTGAGTTACGGGAAAACCCAATCAGGTTATTCCATCCACATCACTTCATCCAATCCTAGCATTATGAGCACCATTTCAACGTGTGTAGGGCAGCTGCCCTGGCCACTGATCAAATCCTTCTACTTTTGTGTTACCCCTTGACCAGCTACCTAAACAAATGCTCATGCTTCATTACAGTAACAAGGCTGTGATGGCTGTCTTAAGTATGTTGCGAGAAGGTTACAAAGTATGTTCAGGTTTTTCGCTGCTGCTGCTGCACCTGCATCATTATCCTCTATTTTATTTGTTCCAGACATGAGGAGCTCCTCCCTTACTGTTCCACATTGCATTGTGGTATAATGTAAAAAAGTGTCCATTGAGTATACACCAAAAATTAGCTGTGCGCTAATCCGTATACGTTCGGCACCATTTAAGGTGGCTTCCAGTAAGAAGCTGGAGAATAACTCCAGCCTTGTTGGTGCAGCCGTTTCTTTACGGCATCATAAATCAGCACATTTTACAGTTGTAAAATACATCCAGATAGATCCGGGAACTAATTTTACTGAAGTTCTGAAATTGTTAGCAATTGATCATCACATGTCCAGTGCATATCACCCCGAATCTCAGGGTTCTCTAGAATGTTTTCAACAACCTCAGTGCTTCGTACCTACTGTCTTTAGGTAGATAAAGAATGTGATGATGGCATCCTGGTCTTATTGTTTGCCATTTGTGAAAGTGATCAGGATTCCATTGGGTTTAGCCATTCACAGCTGAATTGTGAATTTCACTTTGGAGATAAAAGACTTGTACGTACCAGGTTCTGCCCTGTGTGCAGAGTTTTCAGGAAGATTGTGTTGATGGAGGTGGATCTGCTAATAGGGTTTTGCTAAGTTCTCCCCTACTGCTTCTGAAGTATCTGCTTTTGTCACACCAGATCTCTTTCTACAGTATTCCGTAATGCCATTTGGGTTACAAAAGGTAATAGCTAATGTAAACAATTGTGAAGCATGTCTGGATGTCGTTGTGATGTCTAGATGTCTATCAGAGTTGGAATGAACATTTGGCAATCCTCTGAAATGTGTTTAAGCGCTTATAGCTAAGTTTCCCTCACACTTAATCTCACTAAATGTGAGTCTGGGAAAGCTAGAGTATCCTAGGTTTGTAAGAAGGTGGGCCAAGGTGAAGTGCGCCCTCTTGAGGCTAAGATACCAACCCTGCAGTTGTGCTTTTGTAGAACCCCTGTTCTAATGACTCCTGACTACACTCAATTCTTCAAGCTGTAAGCTGGGGCTGGAGCTGTCCTCCTTAAAGAAGACTCGAGGTGTTGACCATCCAGTTTATTTTTCATAGAAATTGAAGGAACATCAGATCATGTATAGAACCACTGAGAAGGAAGCCTAGCACTCTTATTAGCTTTTCAACACTTTATGTGGGGTTGAGTGTTTTGGCAGTAGTGCTCTATATATACCACAATATCAGCTGAAGACTGATGAGATGGTTCATGATTGTTCAAGGTTTTAATGTTCAGAATAAGAAAGATTGTGAAAATGTAGTTGCTGATGCGTTGTCTAGGCAGTAGTGTGAGGGTGTTATGACCCTGGGGAGTGTAGAAGAGAGCCTCGTTGGTGCAGCCATGTTTGTTTACAGCGTCAGAAAGATGAAGCAGTTTAGGAACACAGAGTCCTAACCTGACGTCAGTCCAATTATTCCATTCCACCTTAAATGGTGCAGCAGATTTAGTCAAAAGTATTCACCAACTGTATAGCACCAGAATGGAACAGGTGGAACATAATTGGGATGAGATGCCGATTTCAGTAGGGCATCAATCTTAGTGTGCTTCTCTATCCTTCTTCTACTTAAGCACAACTCTAATAATGAACATATGATGCTTTAAATACAAAAACAGAAAATATTATTTAAATTCAGCCTGTAGTTCAAAACTACATCCAACCAAACACCACTGTCTGACTCACTGTTGTCTTTACCTAGTTAATAGATGTAGATCTGCACTCTTAGCTCCTTCAGTGGGGGTTTTTTATAACCATTTCAGCCCAAAAAAAAAGCTTCTAAGCTTTTCAGTCCCTGAGATCAGTCCTGGAGGACTTGTGTCCATCTGCTGAATTAAGAAAACAAATGGTAAATGTGGCATCAATCTATACAAAATGAAAATGTGAGCGAGTTAGACAGTCATGCAGTGAGGTGAGGATGAATCAATGCGAGGACCAGCGGGCAGTGTTTTCTTCTTTTTCTTTTCTTACCTTTGTCTTCTTTTCGTCTTATATTTTCTTTTTTATCTTTGTCGTCTTTCTTCTTTGTCTTTGTAATTTTCTTTTTTCTTGTTTCCTTCTTTGACTTCTTTTTCTCAATATATATTTTTTTGTCTTTCTTCTGTCTTCTTAGTCTTCGGCTTTTTGTTTTTCTTATTTTTCTTTTCTTAGTGTTTTTGTCTTGTCAAGTCAAATTTATTTGTATAGTGCTTTGTACAACTGTTGTGGTCACAAAGCAGCTTTACATAATTAGTAATTAGTAAAAGACAGAAAAAAGTCTTTAATAGCAGTCCTAAAATAGAGCCTTGTGGAACTCCATATCTTACTTCTGTGTAATTTGAAGATAAATCTTTACAAACTCCTTTAGATATGATTTGAACCACCATAGGGCTGGTCCTGTGATTCCAACCATTTTCTCTAATCTTTCTAGTAATATAGTATGATCTATTGTATCAAAGGCTGCACTAAGGTCTAGTAGGGCTAATAAAGATACATAGCCTTTATCAGAGGCAAGAAGGAGATCATTTTTATTCTTCACTAGGGAGGTCTCAGTGCTGTGATGGGATCTGAATCCAGATTGGAATTTCTCATACATGTCATTTGTACTCAGGTATAAGCAGAGTTGTTGGCCTACAGCTTTTTCTAAAATCTTGGATATGTATGTTAAGTTGGAGATGGGTCTGTAAATAGACAATACACAAGGATCAAGATTTGGCTTCTGGATTAAAGGTTTTATGACTGCCAATTTAAGTTTTTTAAGGTTTTTGGGAAATGCCCTAGGCTAAGGGATGAATTTACAATTGTTAAAAGAGGTCTAATTAGAAGTGAGAGTATTTCTTTTAGCAATTTAGAGGGAATCGGGTCAAGTTGTACAGGCTGTACAATTTGGTGAGGAAATATTTTTTTTTTCTAGTAAGTTTAGAGATCTCGCTAAAAAGAACTCTGGGATTGTCTGTTTTTGTTTTTCTCAATCAGCGAGGCCAAATACGCTGAGCGAGCTTTAATGAGTGCCTTTCTATATTGACTAAGGCTGTCCTTCCACACAGAGTGGAACACCTCTAGTTTGGTCGTCCACCATTTACGCTCTAGTTTCTGCACTGTTTTTAGTTTTTGCCTTGTCATTTTACTTTTAAACAGTGCTTCTTTGTCTAAGGTTGATTGAAGGGTATTTTCCAGGTCGTTCGTTAATGTAACTAGCTCCGTTTGGAGTCATTGGGGTTATTGCGCGCTTTAGACAGTGTTGCGGGGAAAAAATTAACATTTTGCCTAAGATGTGTCTCAAAGGAGATTAGATAATGGTCTGATATTACTGAGCTTTGAGGTACAATATTTAGATGATCAATTATAACACTCAGGGTCAGGACTAAATCTAGGGTATGGTTACAGTAATGTGTGGGTCCAGTCACATTTTTTGTGATGCCGACAGAATCTAAGATTGATACAAACGCCTTTGCTAATGGATCATCTGCTTTTTCAAAATGAATATTAAAGTCTTCTAATATTATAAATTTGTCACTGCACACTGACAAAATCACAAAATTATTTAAAAAAGTCAGAATATGACCCTGGAGGCCTATAAATATTAATTTAGTCTGAATGCATTTTTATTTGTTGCTGGATTTGATTTTTTAATGTAGAAAATCTCAAAAGAAGTGAAAGTGTTAGTGTTTTTGAATAATATGTAGTGTATTCTGGTAGATTATGCATACTCCACCTCCTGTGCCTGATAATCTAGGGCTATGTACATATTTATAACCTGCGGCGGTGGCTTCATTTACTGCTATACATTGATCAGGTTTCAGTGTGGCAGAAAATGTCTAGTTTCTAATTAATTTATTAAAACAAGCAGATTTAGATATTCTATGTTTGGCTTTAATTTGGGGCACAGACAGTCTTAATACAATGAAACCTGGGTGACACCTCAAAGCAGCTCGCAGACGGTTTAGCGTGTCTGTCTGCGGCCTGGTCCCGGCTTTGGATTGTCAGCAGCCTTTTACACTACTCGACTAACTAGCAGACTATGCGTTATGCTGCACGAAAATAGGGCAGCACCCTCCTGCGTGGGGTGGACGCCATCCCTACCTAAAAAACAGGCTTGCCCTCAAACTTTAATCAGTTATCTATGTTATTTAGTGCTGTGATTCGGCTGTAAGACTCAATCGAATGAAGTTGCCGGTGAGTGGAAGCACAAGATAGATGTTTCTAATAAAGTGACCGTAACTTAAAGCTACCTTACACTCAGCAAAAGTCCATTCTCTATCAGCAGAGAAACCTTTGGATGAAAAGTACTGAGCTATCTTTTGCTCATTAATATATTTCTTCACTATGCCATTGATTACTTTTTCAAAATCAGAATCAGTCCACTGAGGCATTTCAGTCCCTCCCTTAACTAAGGTGCTGCTTTTATAGTTAAGAGACTTCCATGAGTCTTTACCAAGATTCTGAGTATGTTGGCCTTTTCTTGACATGGTGTGGAAACAGGAGAACAAATCCAAGTTTTCTTCTTATTAACTAAACTACAGAAGAACAAAAACACAACTCCGTTCAGAGAGGATTACGGTTACAAACGTTACGTTTAACAGTAACAAAACAAACTTCTCTCCTTTAGAGAGGATAACAGCCACAAAACACTAGGTTTTTATCAGTGACAAACAGATAACTTCTCTTCTTTCAGAGAGGCTAACAATTACTGACTCCTCTGTCTTAAGAAAACAGAATTTCTCTCAGATTCGAAATGGCGTTTACTCACCAAGAAGGTTTTAGTAGGCCATCCGGGTCACGGCACCACATTGTTAGAAATCCGGCATAAAGGAGACAGATTCAGGAGTCAGGAGACTGGATCTTTAGCATTGGAGTTTATTCACGTGCAGACAGAAAATCATACACTGGCACAGCTTAGTTGATCATGGTCAGTCTAGTCTAGTCCGACCATGTCTAGTCCGAACCAATCCAGTCTGAACCAATCCAGTCTGAAACAGAATCCAGTCTAAAACAGAATCCAGTCTAAAACAGAATCCAGTCTGATTAGGGGTATTTTGAGAGGGCCTTATATATATTGGAAATTGTGGGAGGGGAAAGGTTCATGAAGAGGAGTTTAAGGAGGGGTAGGAGGGGGATGAAGGACAGGTCACTTGGAGTATCAACAGTAGGGGGTGATAGTTAGCACTTTAAAGAGGGGTAGGAGGTGGGTGAAGTTGAGGGGGGTTGATGGTCATCACACATCAAAGGTCATCGGTATGACCACTTGATTGTTGTCACCTTTTGAGGGTTATTCGAATTACCATATACAAAGAGAGAGAGGGACCACTTTAGGCCGGCAGACGAAGGGTAACAAAAGGTGAGACAAAGGATTAAGATAACCATTTGATAAGTTGAAACCACATGAAAGTAATGTTAGAAAGGGCCATATTTTCTCTCAGCTACAACTCTCAGGTCTTTGGTCTTCACCTATATAAGGCCATCAGTTGTCAGGTACATCTGGATTGTACACAAAACTGTCTTCCCTCCATTGGGCGTTGTGCCCACTTGGGCTATTCGGGGTCAGTGTGGGTGGAGGTGGAAGAACTGCCGATTGGCTTTTCAATTTTGCTTTCTGTCAGTGTGATCTCACCCTTGCATGAGTATGATGCAGGACCTCTAGTGTGCACCTTAGGAGTGTCTGGTGGGTTAGGGGGTTCAGGCTGATCTTTGACCTTGAACTTGACCAAACCTTGCATCTCCATCTCCACATCAGTTTCGGTCCAGGTGGTCACGTGAAGTGGTCACTGCATTGCTGTCTGCTCTTGTCCATCTGATTCAGGGGCATATGGAGGTGGTCTCAGGTTTGAGCCGAGAATACAGCCCGGGCTTGTTTGTCTTGTCATCATGTTGTTTGCTTATCTCCATGTTGTGAAAGTTAGCCTACGAGTGATAAGAAGATAAGGGGTGATAAGAGAAGTACAGGGGTGCTATAAGAAGATAAATGGGTGATGAGAAATATTGGCGTAATACAAGAAGATATGGGGTGATAAGAGAAATAAAGGGGTGAAACCAGTAGAAGGATGTTACAAGAGAAATATGGAGTGTTAAGAGAAATATGGGGAGTTATAAAGAATAAATTAAGGGGTGTTAAAAGAAAAAGAAGGGGTATTATTAGAAGAAACTGGGTATTACAAGAAGGGTGAGTAATTATACAAGTGAAGAGATAGGGTATAGTGTACACAGAAGCTTGTGTGTGTGAATGTGAAGGGAATTATCGTGTGTCTCTCAGTCTATGTGTGGATTCTGGGTGGCTATGTTCTGTTGGGGTTGAAGGGATATGTTTGGAGAGTAATTCTAAAAACTCACCATACTGTTGTCTTTTATTGTGAGATCTTGTGCTTTGCAGGAGATCTCACAATAAGAAAAATCTCATAAAAACGAGAGAGGAGCTATATTTAAGTTTGTGCACAGAATCAATAAAAGCCAAATTAATTGGGGTTGTAAAAAGATAAGGGTAAAAGCTGAAAAGAATTCTGTTATTGTCTCAGAAAAATGTGTGCATTTGTGGGAGGTTGCAAATTTAAGGGAAGACACAGTATGGGGGCCCCCGGAGAGAAGAAAAAGAGGAGTAAATGTTACATGTTGTATGTCTAGTCTGAGATTTTGTTTTAATGGCCAATAAAAGATAAATGGATCCATTCGATAGAGTTATGTGATAATGAGTGTAGAAAAGCAGTAGGAAATCTATGAAATAAATAGGTTTTGTAGATATGTGGGTTGGAATGAAGTATAGGAAAATTAATGAGCCCTGACTGGGCATCAGAGAGGGAGATAGGTAAAGGAACAGTTTCATAAACCACTAAAGCAGCCCATACTGGCACCAGGTCACGTGTAGTACAAGAATACTGTTAATAAGTCCTGTGGTTGTTGTATGGATACTGGAATGTGGGTTTTATAGTGCAAGTCCAACCTACCAACCTGAGAAAGAGATTTGACTAGGTTCAAATAGTTATACATAGAAGATGTGTTTATATCTTGTGTAGGTAATTCTTTGTATGAATAACATAAGCATTATTGTTAAGCACTGTAGGAAAGTAATCTCTGGTATTTCTGTTCTATCCTGGCAGAAAGGGAATCTATCCACCTGTACATACTAGCATATAAATAGGTTCTGCACAGATGCTTTTGGTTGAACTTTCACCACTGGAAAGGGGAGCCTCATGTATGCAAGCATACACATACACTAAGGTTTAAGGTTGGTAGAGAGTTAAATCACTTTTAAACACACATGGTTAAAGATTCTCTCACTTGATTAGCTTAAGATTAGATCTGAATTACAAGTAATCTGGTTTGATTCTCCTTTCTCTTTTATGGGATGTGAGAGGAGACAGAAAGAAGGACCTAAGGAGGGGCAACTGGTGAGTGACGTGCCAGAAACGTCACATGGACTGAGTGGAAGAAGCTGTGCTGACTTCCGATCAGGCTAGTGTGCTTATCCACAGATCACTTCCCTGTATACACCTGCATTCTAAACAAATGTGTATTCATATTTATAGTGCTATTAATTATATAATACTTGCTAACAGTTGCCAACTGATTGGTTGGGCAGTGACTTTGATTACTTAAAGATAACACACTTGGGGGTTAAACATTTTGTTGAAAGCCACAGGTAGGGAAGTATTTGGTGGTTTAACTCTTACTAGAGGATTACTTTTTTTTTTTTTTTTTTAGAGTGGTCATACATTCTTAAGGTCTGGGCTGTTCTGAAGTTGGCAAACCTCAGTTAATTTCAACAACTCGTATAGTAACTTTTAATAAACAAATAAATAAATATCGTATAATTCAAAGTAGACAGTGAAGTGGTAGTAATTTCAATAATTTAAAGTAATCTTTTTCACACTCAAATAACATAGAGGCCATTATTATGCCAACTATGGGTACAAACACTTCAAAAGGAATTACTCCTGTTGATGTAGTTAAAATAATCCATTAATTAAAGGCATAACTAAGACATCAGAGAAATGGCACAAGCGTTGGCCTGACATTGACCAACCATGGCCAGTGGAGGGGACTCTTAATCCAGATGTAATTAAAGTAATGCAAGTACTTCTGGCCACGTACAAGGCTAACCAAAAGAAAGGTAAGAAGGGGGAAAAAAACATAAGAAGAAGAGACCGATGGAGCTCGGCATTCTCCAGTTGCTTGAATAAGAAGGGCAGAAACTGGTCAAAGCAGCAAAGGATGAGAGAGAGAGGAGTGCAGCAGAAATGGAGAGACAGATGAGAGGAATAGGAAAGCAGATGGCAGAAATTAATGAGCCATTTTCACACGTAAACAAGAACCCCCCACATATGAGAAGGAATTGAGAGTCTGAGAAGATCTATCCCCAGCTCCCAGTGATCACTCAAGAGGGCAAATATCACATCAGAGATGATGGCCGAATAGTGGAAGCAGGAAAAGCAGAAACAATTATAATAATGTATTTTCCAAAAGCAAGAAGAAATCAACATATATGTAAACTGAAGGTGAAGTGAAGATCAGGAGGACAAAAGTTGGAGATGATGTGGATGAAAGTGCGTGGGAAGCCAGAAGAGGATGTGATCCAGCAGTCACGCTTAGAACGTGAACAAGTAAGACAAAGAATAAAGAAAGAAAATGAATGCTTACTTACCGATAACACAGTTGCAGATGAAAAAAAAGCCAGAAAGCCAGAGGTCCACATTCAGACAACCATATACAGTTGATGTATAGTCTCTTGGAATCATGAGGTCCTGTGAACAAAGACAAAGAAGAAAGTCAACAGCTGAAAAGAAACATAATGCTTTCTTACCGATGACACAGTTGAAGATGAATAGAAAGTCAGTCAGATTGAGTTGCAGATGTAGACAACGGCAAAAAATTGGAGATCGATAGCCTCTTGGGATCATGAAATCCTGTCAACTAGTAGGACAAAAAAGAAAATCAAAATATGAAAAGAAAGTGAATGTATACTCACCTGTTACACAGTTGAAGATAAATTAAAAGCCAATAAGAAGAAAAATCCAGATACAGACAATGGCAAACAGCTGGAGATGAACAGTCTCTTGGCATCATGAGGTCCTGTGAACAAGACAAAGAAGAAAGTCCATACATGAAAAGAAACTGAATGTATACTTACCTGTTACAAAGTTGCAGATGAATACACAGCCAGTAAGACAGAAGTCCAGATGCAGACAACCACATGCAGCTGGACATGGACAGTGTCTTGGGATCATGAAGTCATGTGAACGAGTAAGACAAAGAAGAAAATCAAAATATGAAAAGAAACTGAATGTATACATACCTGTTACACAGTTGCAGATGAATACACAGCCAATAAGAAGAAAAATCCAGATACAGACAACGGCAAACAGCTGGAGATGAACAGTCTCTTGGCATCATGAGGTCCTGTGAACAAGACAAAGAAGAAAGTCAATACATGAAAAGAAACTGAATGTATACTTACCTGTTACAAAGTTGCAGATGAATACACAGCCAATAAGACAGAAGTCCAGATGCAGACAACCACATGCAGCTGGACATGGACAGTCTCTTGGGATCTTGAGGTCCTATGACCAAGTAAGACTAAGAAGAAAGTCAATACATGAAAAGAAACTGAATGTATACTTACCTGTTACACAGTTGCAGATGGAAAAAAAAGCCCGTAAGCCAGAGTTCCAGATTCAGAAAACCATATACTGTTGATATATAGTCTCTTGGGATCATGAAGTCCTTTCAACAAGTAAGACAAAGAAGAAAGTCATTACATGAAAAGAAACGGAATGCTTACTTAGCAATTACACAGTTGCAGATGAATACACAGCCAATTAGAAAAAAAATCCAGATGCAGATGAATAGTCTCTTGGGATCATGAGGTCCTGTAAACAAGACAAAATGAAAGTCAATACATGAAAAGAAACGGAATGTAGACTTACCTGTTACACAGTTGCAGATGAATACACAGCCAGTAAGAAATACTTCCAGATGCAGATAACCACATACAGCTGGACTTGAATAGTCTCTTGGGATCATGAAGTCCTGTGAACAAGTAAGACAAAGATGAAAATCAAAATATTAAAAAAAAGAAACTGAATTTATACTTACCTGTAACACAGTTGCAGATTAATACACAGCCAATAAGACGAAAAACCCAGATGCAGATGAATAGTCTCTTGGGATCATGAGGTCCTGAAAACAAGACAAAGAAGAAATTCAATACATGAAAAAAACTGAATGTATACTTACCTGTTACAAAGTTGCAGATGAAAAAAAAGCCAGTAAGGCAGAGTTCCAGATTCAGACAACCATATACAGTTGCTGTATAGTCTCTTGGGATCACGAGGTCCTGTGAAGAAGTAAAACAAAGAACAAAGTTAATACATGAAAAGAAACAGAATGTTTACTTACCTGTAACAAAGTTGCAGATGAATACACAGTAAGAAAGAAAGAATTCCAGATGCAGACAACCACATACAGCTGGACATGGACAGTCTCTTGGGATCATGAAGTCCTGACAACAAGTAAGACAAAGAAGAAAATCAAAACATGAAAAGAAACTAAATGTTTACTTACCTGTAACAAAGTTGCAGATGAATACACAGCCAATAAGACGAAAAATCCAGATAAAGACAACAACATACAGCTGGAGATGAATAGTCTCTTGGGATCATGAAGTCTTCTGAATAAGTAAGACAAAGAAGAAAGTCAATACATGAAAAGACACGGAATGCTTACTTACCGATTAAACAGTTGCAGATGAATACACAGCCATTCAAAAAGAATTCCAGATGCAGACAACCACATATAGCTGGACATGGACAGTCTCTTGGGATCATGAAGTTCTCTGAACAAGTAAGACAAAGAAGAAAGTCAATACATGAAATGAAACTGAATGCTTACTTTCGGATTACACAGTTGCAGACGAACACAGCCAATAAGACGAAAACTCCAGATGCAGACAATGGCAAACAGCTGGAGATAGATACAATCTTGGCATCAAGAGATCCTGTCAACAAGTAAGACAAAGAAGAAAGTCAATACATTAAAAGAAACTTAATGTATACCTACCTGTTACACAGTTGCAGATGAACACAGCCAATAAGATGAAAAATCCAGATGCAGACAACGGCAAACAGCTGGAGATAGATACACTCTTGGCATCAAGAGGTCCTGTCAACAAGTAAGACAAAGATGAAAGTCAAAACATGAAAAGAAACTGAATGTATACTTACCTATTACACAGTTGCAGATGAAGACACAGCAAAGAAGATGAAAAATCCAGATGCAGACAACGGCAAACAGCTGGATATAGATACACTCTTGGCATCAAGAGGTCCTGTCAACAAGTAAGACAAAGATGAAAGTCAATACATTAAAAGAAACTTAATGTATACCTACCTGTTACACAGTTGCAGATGAATACACAGCCAGTAAGAAAGAATTCCAGATGCAGACAACCACATACAGCTGGACATGGATAGTCTCTTGGGAACATGAAGTCCTGTGAACAAGTAAGACAAAGAAGAAAATCAAAATATAAAAAGAAACTGAATGTATACTTATGTGTTACACAATTGCAGATGAATACACTCCCAATAAGACGAAAATTCCAGATGCAGTTGAATAGTCTTTTGGGATCACGAGGTCCTGTGAACAAGTAAGACAAAGAAGAAAGTCAATACATGAAAAGAAACTGAATGTATACTTACCTGTAACACAGCTGTAGATGTACAAAGCCAATAAGACGAAAAATCCAGATGCAGACAAAGGCAAACAGCTGGAGATGAATAGTCTCTTGGGATCATGAGGTCCTGTAAACAAGACAAAGAAGAAAGTCAATACATTAAAAGAAACTGAATGTATACTTACCTGTTACACAGTTGCAGATGAATACACAGCCAGTAAGAAAGAATTCCAGATGCAGACAACCACATACAGCTGGACATGGACAGTCTCTTGGGATCATGAAGTCCTGGGAACAAGACAAAGAAGAAAGTCAATACATGAAAAGAAACGGAATGTATACTTACCTGTTACACAGTTGCAGGTGAAAAAAAAAGCCAGTAAGCCAGAGTTCCAGATTCAGACAACCATATACAGTTGATATATAGTCTCTTGGCATCATGAAGTCCTGTGAACAAGTAAGACAAATAAGAAAATCAAAATATGAAAAGAAACTGAATGTATACTTACCGATTACACAGTTGCAGATGAATACACAGCCATTAACAATGAATTCCAGATGCAGACAACCACATACAGCTGGACATGGACAGTCTGTTGGGATCATGAAGTCCTATGAAAAAGTAAGACAAAGAAGAATATCAAAATATGAAAAGAAACTGAATGTATACTTAACTGTTACACAGTTGCAGATGAATACACAGCCAAGAAGACGAAAAATCCAGATGCAGTCAGGTTGAGTTCCAGATGCAGACAACCACATACAGTTGATGTATAGTCTCTTGAGATCACAAGGTCCTGTAAAAAAGGAAGACAAAGAAGAAAGTCATTACATGAAAAGAAACTGAATGTATACTTACCTGTAACACAGTTGCAGATGAATACACAGCCAATAAGACGTAAAATCCAGATGCAGTTGAAAAGTCTCTTGGGATCATGAGGTCCTGTAAATAAGACAAAAAAAAGTCAATACATGAATAGAAACGGAATGTATACTTACCTGTTACACATTTGCAGATGAGTACACAGCCAAGAAGACGAAAAATCCAGATGCAGACAACGGCAAACAGCCGGAGATGAATAGTCTCTTGGGATCATGGAGTCCTGTGAACAAGTAAGACAAAGAAGAAAATCAAAATATGAAAAGAAACTGAATATATACTTACCAGTTACACAGTTGCAGATGAACACACAGCAATTAAGAAAGAATTCCAGATGCAGACAACCACATACAGCTGGACATGGACAGTCTCTTGGGATCATGAAGTCCTGTGAACAAGTAAGACAAAGAAGAAAATCAAAATATGAAAAGAAACTGAATATATACTTACCAGTTACACAGTTGCAGATGAACACACAGCCATTAAGAAAGAATTCCAGATGCAGACAACCACATACAGCTGGACATGGACAGTGTCTTGGGATCATGAAGTCCTGTGAACAAGTAAGACAAAGAAGAAAGTCAATACATTAAAAGAAATTGAATGCTTACTTACCAAATACACAGTTGCAGATGAATACACAGCCACTAAGACGTAAAATCCAGATGCAGACAACGGCAAACAGCTGGAGATGAATAGTCTCTTGGGATCATGAGGTCCTGTAAACAAGACAAAAAAAAAAGTCAATACATGAATAGAAACGGAATGTATACTTACCTGTTACACAGTTGCAGATGAATATAAAATCAGTCAGGTTGAGTTCCAGATTCAGACAATGGCAAACAGCTGGAGATTGAGAGCCTCTTGGGATCATGAGGTCCTGTGAACAAGTAAGACAAAGAAGAAAATCAAAATATGAAAAGAAACTGAATGTATACTTACCGATTACACAGTTGCAGATGAAAAAAAAAGCCAGTAAGCCAGAGTTCCAGATTCAGACAACCACATATAGTTGATGTGTAGTCTCTTGGGATCACGAGGTCCTGTGAACAAGTAAGACAAAGAAGAAAGTCAATACATGAAATGAAACTGAATGCTTACTTACCGATTACACAGTTGCAGATGAACAGAAAGTCAGTTAGATTGAGTTCCAGATGCAGACGACGGCAAACACTTGGAGATTGATAGCCTCTTGGGATCATGATGTCCTGTGAACAAGTAAGACAAAGAAGAAAGTCAATACATGAAAAGAAACTGAATGTTTACTTACATGTAACACAGTTGCAGATGAATACACAGCCAATAAGACAAAAAATCCAGATGCAGTTGAAAAGTCTCTTGGGATCACGAGGTCCTGTGAACAAGTAAGACAAAGAAAAAAGTAAATACATGAAAAGAAACGTAAAGCTTACTTACCTGTAACACAGTTGCAGATGAATACACAGCCAATAAGATGTAAAATCCAGATGCAGAAAACAGCAAACAGCTGGAGATGAATAGTCTCTTGGGATCATGAGGTCCTGTAAATAAGACAAAAAAAAGTCAATACATGAATAGAAACGGAATGTATACTTACCTGTTACAAAGTTGCAGATGACTACAAAGACAGTAAGAAAGATTTCCAGATGCAGACAACCACATACAGCTGGACATGGATAGTCTCTTGGGATCATGAAGTTCTCTGAACAAGTAAGACAAAGAAGAAAGTCAATACATGAAATGAAACTGAATGCTTACTTTCGGATTACACAGTTGCAGACGAACACAGCCAATAAGACGAAAACTCCAGATGCAGACAATGGCAAACAGCTGGAGATAGATACAATCTTGGCATCAAGAGATCCTGTCAACAAGTAAGACAAAGAAGAAAGTCAATACATTAAAAGAAACTTAATGTATACCTACCTGTTACACAGTTGCAGATGAACACAGCCAATAAGATAAAAAATCCAGATGCAGACAACAGCAAACAGCTGGAGATGAATACTCTCTTGGGATCATGAGGTCCTGTAAACAAGACAAAGAAGAAAGTCAACTCATAAAAAGAAACTGAATGTATAGTTACCTGTCACACAGTTGCAGATGAAAAAAAAAGCCGGTAAGCCAGAGTTCCAGATGCTGACAACCATATGCAGTTGATGTATAGTCTCTTGGGATCACAAGGTTCTGTGAACAAGTAAGACAAAGAAGAAAGTCAATACATGAAAAGAAACTGAATGCTTACTTTCCGATTACACAGTTGCAGATGAATACACAGCCAATAAGACGGAAAATCCAGATGCAGACAATGGCAAACACTTGGAGATCGATATCCTCTTTGGATCATGAAGTCCTGTGAACAAGTAAGACAAAGAAAAAAGTCAATGAATGAAAAGAAACTGAATGTATACTTACCTGTTACAAAGTTGCAGATGAATACAAAGCCAGTAAGAAAGAATTCCAGATGCAGACAACCACATCCAGCTGGACATGGATAGTCCCTTGGGATCACGAGGTCCTGTGAAGAAGTAAGACAAAGAAGAAAATCAAAATATAAAAAGAACCTGAATGTATACTTACGTGTTACACAGTTGCAGATGAATACACACCCAATAAGACGTAAAATCCAGATGCAGACAACGGCAAACAGCTGGAAATGAATAGTCTCTTGGGATCATGAGGTCCTGTTAAAAAGACAAAGAAGAAAGTCAATAAATGAAAAGAAGCTGAATGTATACTTACCTGTTACACAGTTGCAGATGAATAGACAGCCATTAAGAAAGAATTCCAGATGCAGACAATCAAATACAGCTGGACATGGACAGTGTCTTGGGATCATGAAGTCCTGTGAACAAGTAAGACAAAGAAGAAAATCAATACATGAAAAGAAACTGAATGCTTACTTACCGATTACACAGTTGTAGATGAATACAAAGTCAGTCAGATTGAGTTCCAGATGCAGACAACGGCAAACACTTGGAGATCGATAGCCTCTTGGTATCATGAAGTCCTGTGAACAAGTAAGACAAAGAAGAAAGTCAAAACATGAAAAGAAACTGAATGTTTACTTACCTGTAACACAGTTGCAGATCAAAACACAGCTAATAAGACGAAAAATCCAGATACAGTTGAAAAGTCTCTTGGGATCACAAGGTCCTGTGAACAAGTAAGACAAAGAAGAAAATGAATACATGAAAAGAAATTGAAGGTATACTTATCTGTCACACAGTTGCAGATGAATAGAAAGTCAGTCAGATTGAGTTCCAGATGCAGACAACGGCAAACACTTGGAGATCGATAGCCTCTTGGTATCATGAAGTCCTGTGAACAAGTAAGACAAAGAAGAAAGTCAAAACATGAAAAGAAACTGAATGCATACTTACCTGTTACACAGTTGCAGATGAATAGAAAGTCAGTAGGATTGAGTTCCAGATGCAGACAACGGCAAACACTTGGAGATCGATAGCCTCTTGGGATCATGAAGTCCTGTCAACAAGTAAGACAAAGAAGAAAATCAATACATGAAAAGAAACTGAATGTATACTTACCTATTACACAGTTGCAGATGAAAAAAAGCCAGTAAGCCAGAGTTCCAGATTTAGACAACCATATATATTTGATGTATAGTCTCTTGGGATCACGAGGTCCTGTGAACAAGTAAGACAACAAAGAAAGTCAATACATGAAATGAAACTGAATGCTTACTTACCGATTACACAGTTGCAGATGAATACACAGCCAGTAAGAAAGAGTTCCAGATGCAGACAACATCATACAGCTGGACAAGGACAGTCTCTTGGGATCATGAAGTCCTGTGAACAAGTAAGACAAAGAAGAAAGTCAAAATATGAAAAGAAACTGAATGTATACTTACATGTAACACAGTTGCAGATGAATACACAGCCAATAAGACGAAAAATCCAGATGCAGATGAATAGTCTCTTGGGATCATGAAGTCCTGTGAATAAGTAAGACAAATAAGAAAGTCAGTACATGAAAAGAAACTGAATGTATACTTACCTGTTACACGGTTGCAGTTGAAAAGAAATAGAATGTATACTTACCTATTGCACAGTTGCAGATGAATAGAAAGTCAGTCAGATTGAGTTCCAGATGCAGACAACGGCAAACCCTTGCAGATCGATAGCCTCTTGGGATCATTAAGTCCTGTCAACAAGTAAGACAAAGAAGAAAATCTAAATATGAAAAGAAATTGAATGTATACTTACCTATAACACAGTTGCAGATGAATACACACCCAATAAGACGTAAAATCCAGATGCAGACAACAGCAAACAGCTGGAAATGAATAGTCTCTTGGGATAATGAGGTCCTGTAAACAAGATAAAAAGAAAGTCAATACATGAAAAGAAACTGAATGTATACTTACCTGTTACACAGTTGCAGATGAAAAAAAGCCAATAAGCCAGAGTTCCGAATTCAAAAAACCATATACAGTTGATGTATAGTCTCTTGGGATCATGAAGTCCTGTAAACAAGTAAGACAAAGAAGAAAGTCAGTACATGAAAAGAAAATGAATGCTTATTTACCGATTACACAGTTGCAGATGAATTAAAAAAGTCAGTCAGATTGAGTTCCAGATGCAGACAACCATATACAGTTGATGTATAGTCTCTTGGGATCATGAAGTCCTGTAAACAAGTTAGACAAAAAACAAAGTTAATACATGAAAAGAAACTGAATGCTTACTTACCAATTTCACAGTTGCAGATGAATAGAAAGTCAGTTAGATTGAGTTCCAGATGCAGACAACGGCAAACACTTGGAGATCGATAGCCTCTTGGGATCATGAAGTCCTGTCAACAAGTAAGACAAAGAAGAAAGTCAATACATGAAAAGAAACAGAATGTATACTTACCTGTTACACAGTTGCAGACTAATACACAGCCAGTAAGAAAGACTTCCAGATGCAGACAACCACACACAGCTGGACTTGAATATCTCTTGGGATCATGAAGTCCTGACAAAGAGTAAGACAAAGAAGAAAGTCAATACATGAAAAGAAACTGAATGTTTACTTACCTGTAACACAGTTGCAGATGAATACACAGCCAATAAGACAAAAAATCCAGATGCAGATGAATAGTCTCTTAGGATCATGAGGTCCTGTAAACAAGACAAAGAAGAAAGTCAATGCATGAAAAGAAACTGAATGTATACTTACCTGTTACACAGTTACAAATGAGTACACAGTCAGTAAGAAAGAATTCCAGATGCAGACAACCACATACAGCTGGACATCGATAGCCTCTTGGGATCATGAGGTCCTGTAAACAAGACAAAGAAGAAAGTCAATACATGAAAAGAAACTGAATGTATACTTACCTGTTACACAGTTGCAGATGAAACAAAAAGCTAGTAAGCCAGAGTTCCAGATGCAGATAACCATATACAGTTGATGTATAGTCTCTTGGGATCACGAGGTTCTGTGAAGAAGTAAGACAAAGAAGAAAGTCAATACATGAAAAGAAACTGAATGCTTACTTACGGATTACACAGTTGCAGATGAATAGAAAGTCAGTCAGATTGAGATCCAGATGCAGACAACGGCAAACACTTGGAGATCGATAGCCTCTTGGGATCATGAAGTCCTGTGAACAAGTAAGACAAAGAAGAAAATCAAAATATGAAAAGAAACGGAATGTATACTTACCTGTTACACAGTTGCAGATGAATAGAAAGATAGTCAGATTGAGTTCCAGATGCAGACAATGGCAAAAAGTTGGAGATGAATAGTCTCTTGGGATCATGAGGTCCTGTAAACAAGAAAAAAAGAAAGTCAATACATGAAAAGAAACTGAATGCATACTTACCGATTACACAGTTGGAGATGAATACACAGCCATTAAGAAAGAATTCCAGATGCAGACAACCACATACAGCTGGACATGGACAGACTCTTGGGATCATGAAGTCCTGTGAACAAGTAAGACAAAGAAAAAAGTAAATACATGAAAAGAAACTGAAAGTATACTTACCTGTAACACAGTTGCAGATGAACACAGCCAATAAGACGAAAAATCCAGATGCAGACAATGGCAAACACTTGGAGATCGATAGCCTCATGGGATCATGAGGTCCTGTCAACAAGTAAGACAAAGAAGAAAATCCAAATATGAAAAGAAACTGAATGTATACTTACCTGTAACACAGTTGCAGATTAATACACCGCCAATAAGATGAAAAATCCAGATGCAGACAACAGCAAACAGCTGGAGATGAATAGTCTCTTGGGATCATGAGGTCCTGTAAACAAGTATGACAAAGAAGAAAGTCAATACATGAACAGAAGCTGAATGTATACTTACCTGTTACAAAGTTGCAGATGAAAACAAAGCCAGTAAGAAAGAATTCCATATGCAGTCAACCACATCCAGATGGACACAGATAGTCTCTTGGGATCATGAGGTCCTGTAAACAAGACAAAGAAGAAAGTCAATATATGAAAAGAAACTGAATGCTTATTTACCAATAACACAGTTGCAGATGAATACACAGCCATTAAGAAAGAATTCCAGATGCAGAAGACCACATATAGCTGCACATGGACAGTCTCTTGGGATCATGAAGTCCTGTGAACAAGTAAGACAAAGAAGAATATCAAAATATGAAAAAGAAACCGAATGTATACTTACCTGTTAAACAGTTGCAGATGAATACACAGCCAATAAGACGAAAAATCCAGATGCAGATGAATAGTCTCTTGGGCTCATGAGGTCCTGTAAACAAGACAAAGAAGAAAGTCAATACAGGAAAAGAAACGGAATGTATACTTACCTGTTACACAGTTGCAGATGAATATACAGCCAGTAAGAAAGAAATCCAGATGCAGACAACCACATACAGCTGGACATTGACAGTCTCTTGAGATCATGAAGTCCTGTGAATAAATAAGACAAAGAAGAAAATCAAAATATGAAAAGAAACTGAATGCTTACTTACCGATTACACAGTTGCAGGTGTATAGAAAGTCAGTCAGATTGAGATCCAGATGCACACAACGGCAAACACTTGGAGATCGATAGCCTCTTGGGATTATGAAGTCCTGTGAACAAGTAAGACAAAGACGAAAATCAAAATATGAAAAGAAACTGAATGTTTACTTACCTGTAACACAGTTGCAGATGATTACACAGCCAATTAGACGAAAAATCCAGATGCAGACAACGGCAAACAGCTGGAGATGAATAGTCTCTTGGGATCATGAGGTCCTGTAAACAAAAGAAACTGAATGCTTTTCTACCGATTACACAGTTGCAGATGAATACACATTCAGTAACAAAGAACTCCAGATGCAGACAATGACACACAGCTGGAGATGAATACTCTCTTGGGATCATGAGGTCCTGTAAACAAGACAAAAAAGAAAGTCAGTACTTGAATAGAAACTGAATGTAAAATCCAGGTGTAAAATCCAGGTGCAGATGAATAGTCTCTTGGGATCATGAGGTCCTGTAAACAAGACAAAGAAGAAAGTCAATACATGAAAAGAAACTGAATGCTTAATTACCTGTCACACAGTTGCAGATGAATACACAGCCAATAAGACGAAAAATCCAGATGCAGATGAATAGTCTCTTGGGATAATGAGGTCCTGTAAACAAGACAAAGAAGAGAGGCAATACATGAAAAGAAACTGAATGTATACTTACTTGTTACACAGTAGCAGATGAATACACAGCCAGTAAGAAAGAATTCCAGATGCAGACAACCACATACAGCTGCACATGGACAGTGTCTTGGGATCATGAAGTCCTGTCAACAAGTAAGACAAAGAAGAAAATCAAAACATGAAAAGAAACTGAATGTATACTTACCTGTTACACAGTTGCAGATGAATACACAGTCAGTAAGAAAGAATTCCAGATGCAGACAACCACGTACAGCTGGACATCGATAGCCTCTTGGGATCATGAAGTCCTGTAACCAAGACAAAAAGAAAGTCAATACATGAAAAGAAATTGAATGTATACTTACCTGTTACACAGTTGCAGATGAATAGAAAGTCAGTCAGATTGAGTTCCAGATGCAGACAACGGCAAACACTTGGAGATCGATAGCCTATTGGGATCATGAAGTCCTGTGAATAAGTAAGACAAATAAGAAAGTCAATACATAAAAAGAAACTGAATGTATACTTACCTGTTACACAGTTACAGATGAATACACAGCCAATAAAACGTAAAATCCAGATGCAGACAAAGGCAAACAGCTAGAGATGAATAGTCTCTTGGGATCATGAGGTCCTGTAAACAAGACAAAAAAAGTCAATACATGAAGAGAAACTGAATATATACTTACCTGTTACACAGTTGCAGATAAATACAAAGCCAGTAAGAAAGAATTCCAGATGCAGAAAACCACATACAGCTGGACATCGATAGCCTCTTGGGATCATGAAGTCCTGTCAAGAAGTAAGACAAAGAAGAAAATCAAAACATGAAAAGAAACTGAAAGTATACTTACCTGTAACACAGTTGCAGATGAACACAGCCAATAAGACGAAAAATCCAGATGCAGACAATGGCAAACACTTGGAGATCGATAGCCTCATGGGATCATGAAGTCCTGTAAACAAGACAAAGAAGAAAGTCAATACATGAAAAGAAACTGAATGTATACTTACCTGTAACACAGTTGCAGATTAATACAACGCCAATAAGATGAAAAATCCAGATGCAGACAACAGCAAACAGCTGGAGATGAATAGTCTCTTGGGATCATGAGGTCCTGTAAACAAGTATGACAAAGAAGAAAGTCAATACATGAACAGAAGCTGAATGTATACTTACCTGTTACAAAGTTGCAGATGAAAACAAAGCCAGTAAGAAAGAATTCCAGATGCAGTCAACCACATCCAGCTGGACACAGATAGTCTCTTGGGATCATGAGGTCCTGTAAACAAGACAAAGAAGAAAGTCAATATATGAAAAGAAACTGAATTTATACTTACCTGTTACACAGTTGCAGATGAATAGAAAGTTAGTCAGATTGAGTTCCAGATGCAGACAACCACATACAGTTGATGTATAGTCTCTTGGGATGATGAGGTCCTGTGAACAAGTAAGACAAAGAAGAAAGTCAATACATGAAAAGAAACTGAATGTATACTTACCTGTTACAAAGTTGCAGATGAATACAAAGCCAGTAAGAAAGAATTCCAGATGCAGACCACCACATCCAGCTGGACATGGATAGTCTCTTGGGATCATGAGGTCCTGTAAACAAGAGAAAGAAGAAAGTCAATACATGAAAAGAAAATGAATGTATATTTACCTGTTACACAGTTGCAGATGAATAGAAAGTTAGTCAGATTGAGTTCCAAATGCAGACAACGGCAAAAACTTGGAGATCGATAGCCTCTTGGGGTCATGAAGTCCTGTGAACAAGTAAGAAAAAGAAGAAAGTCAAAACATGAAAAGAAACTGAATGTATACTTACCTGTTGCACAGTTGCAGATGAATAGAAAGTCAGAAACGGAAGTCAAGAAACGGAAACAGAAGTCAAGAAACAGAATGTATACTTACCTATAACACAGTTGCAGATGAATACAAAGCCAATAAAACGTAAAATCCAGATGCAGACAACGGCAAACAGCTGGAGATGAATAGTCTCTTGGGATCATGAGGTCCTGTAAACAAGACAAAAAAAAGTCAATACATGAAAAGAAACTGAATGTATACTTACCTGTTGCACAGTTGCAGATGAATAGAAAGTCAGAAACGGAAGTCAAGAAACGGAAACAGAAGTCAAGAAACGGAATGTATACTTACTTGTTAAACAGTTGCAGATAAAAAAAAGCCAATAAAACGTAAAATCCAGATTCAGACAACCACAAATAGCTGGACATGGACAGTCTCTTGGGATCATGAAGTCCTGTGAACAAGTGAGACAACGAAGAAAGTCAATACATGAAAAGAAACTGAATGTATACTTACCTGTTACACAGTTGCAGATGAGTACACAGTCAGTAAGAAAGAATTCCAGATGCAGACAACATACAGCTGGACATGGACAGACTTTTGGGATCATGAAGTCCTGTGAACAAGTAAGACAAAGAAGAAAGTCAATACATGAAAAGAAACTGAATGTATACTTACCTGTTACACAGTTGCAGATGAATAGAAAGTCAGAAACGGAAGGCAAGAAACGGAAACAGAAGTCAAGAAACAGAATGTATACTTACCTATAACACAGTTGCAGATGAATACAAAGCCAATAAAACGTAAAATCCAGATGCAGACAACGGCAAACAGCTGGAGATGAATAGTCTCTTGGGATCATGAGGTCCTGTAAACAAGACAAAAAAAAGTCAATACATGAAAAGAAACTGAATGTATACTTACCTGTTGCACAGTTGCAGATGAATAGAAAGTCAGAAACGGAAGTCAAGAAACGGAAACAGAAGTCAAGAAACGGAATGTATACTTACTTGTTACACAGTTGCAGATGAAAAAAAGCCAATAAAACGTAAAATCCAGATTCAGACAACCACAAATAGCTGGACATGGACAGTCTCTTGGGATCATGAAGTCCTGTGAACAAGTGAGACAACGAAGAAAGTCAATACATGAAAAGAAACTGAATGTATACTTACCTGTTACACAGTTGCAGATGAGTACACAGTCAGTAAGAAAGAATTCCAGATGCAGACAACGTAGAGCTGGACATGGACAGACTTTTGGGATCATGAAGTCCTGTGAACAAGTAAGACAAAGAAGAAAGTCAATACATGAAAAGAAACTGAATGTATACTTACCTGTTACACAGTTGCAGATGAATAGGAAGTAAGTTAGATTGAGTTCCAGATGCAGACAACGGCAAGCACTTGGAGATCGATAGCCTCTTGGGATCATGAAGTCCTGTCAAGTAGTGAGACAAAGAAGAAAATCAAAACATGAAAAGAAACTGAATGTATACTTACCTGTTACACAGTTGCAGATGAATACACAGTCAGTAAGAAAGAATTCCAGATGCAGACAACCACATACAGCTGGACATCGATAACCTCTTGGGATCATGAAGTCCTGTAAACAAGACAAAAAGAAAGTCAATACATGAAAAGAAACTGAATGTATACTTACCTGTTACAAAGTTGCAGATGAATACAAAGCCAGTAAGAAAGAATTCCAGATGCAGACAACCACATCAAGCTGGACATGGATAGTCTCTTGGGATCATGAGGTCCTGTAAACAAGACAAAAAGAAAGTCAATACATGAAAAGAAACTGAATGTATACTTACCTGTTACACAGTTTCAGTTGAAAAAAAGCCAGTAAGCCAGAGTTCCAGATTCAGACAACCATATACGGTTGATGTATAGTCTCTTGGGATCACGAGGTCCTGTGAACAAGTAAGACAAAGAAGAAAGTCAATACATGAAAAGAAATTGAATGTATACTTACCTGTTACACAGTTGCAGATGAATAGAAAGTCAGTCAGATTGAGATCCTGATGCAGACAACGACAAACACTTGGAGATCGATAGCCTCTTGGGATCATGAAGTCCTGTGAACAAGTAAGACAAAGAAGACAGTCAATACATGAAAAGAAACTGAATGTATACTTACCTGTTACACATTAGCAGATGAAAAAAAAGCTAGTAAGCCAGAGTTCCAGATGCAGATAACCATATACAGTTGATGTATAGTCTCTTTGGATCACGAGGTTCTGTGAACAAGTAAGACAAAGAAGAAAATCAAAATATGAAAAGAAATTTAATGTATACTTACCTGTTACACAGTTGCAGATGAATAGAAAGTCAGTCAGATTGAGTTCCAGATGCAGACAATGGCAAAAAGCTGGAGATGAATAGTCTCTTGGGATCATGAGGTCCTGTAAACAAGAAAAAAAGAAAGTCAATACATGAAAAGAAACTGAATGCTTACTTACCGATTACACAGTTGGAGATGAATACACAGCCATTAAGAAAGAATTCCAGATGCAGACAACCAAAAATAGCTGGACATGGACAGTCTCTTGGGATCATGAAGTCCTGTAAACAAGTGAGACAACGAAGAAAGTCAATACATGAAAAGAAACTGAATGTATACTTAACTGATACACAGTTGCAGATAAAAAAAAAGCCAGTAAGCCAGAGTTCCAGATTCAGACAACCATATACAGTTGATGTATAGTCTCTTGGGACCATGAAGTCCTGTGAACAAGTAAGACAAAGAAAAAAGTCAATACATGAAAAGAAACTGAATGTATAATTATCTGTAACAGTTGCACATGAATACACAGCCAATAAGACGAAAAATCCAGATGCAGATGAATAGTCTCTTTGAATCATGAGGTCCTGTAAACAAGACAAAGAAGAAAGGCAATACATAAAAAAAATCTGGATGCTGACTTACCGATTACACAGTTGCAGATGAATACACAGCCATTAAGAAAGAATTCCAGATGCAGACAACCACATACAGCTGGACATGGACAGACTCCTTGAATCATGAAGTCCTGTCAACAAGTAAAACAAAGAAGAAAATCAAAATATTAAAAGAAACAGAATGTATACTTACCTGTTATACAGTTGCTGATGAAAACACAGCCAATAAGACAAAAAATCCAGGTGCAGATGAATAGTCTCTTGGGATCATGAGGTCCTGTTAACAAGACAAAGAAGAAAGTCAATACATGAAAAGAAGCTGAATGTATACTTACCTGTTACACAGTTGCAGATGAATACACAGCCATTAAGAAAGAATTCCAGATGCAGACAACCACAAATAGCTGGACATGGACAGTCTCTTGGGATCATGAAGTCCTGTGAACAAGTAAGACAAAGAAGAAAGTCAATACATGAAAAGAAACTGAATTCTTACTTACCGATTACACAGTTGTAGAAGAATAGAAAGTCAGTCAGATTGAGATCCAGATGCAGACAACGGCAAACACTTGGAGATCGATAGTCTCTTGGGATCATGAGGTCCTATAAACAAGACAAAAATAAAGTCAATACATGAAAAGAAACTGAATGTTAACTTACCGATTACACAGTTGGATATGAATACACAGCCATTAAGAAAGAATTCCAGATCCAGACAACCACATACAGCTGGACATGGACAGACTCTTGGGATCATGAAGTCCTGTGAACAAGTAAGACAAAATAGAAAGTCAGTACATGAAAAGAAGCTGAATGTGTACTTACCTGTAACACAGTTGCAGATGAACACACAGCCAATAAGACGAAAAATCCAGATGCAGACAATGGCAAACACTTGGAGATCGATAGTCTCTTGGGATCATGAAGTCCTGTCAACAAGTAAGACAAAGAAGAAAATCCAAATATGAAAAGAAACTGAATGTATACTTACCTGTAACAAAGTTGCAGATTAATACACAGCCAATAAGATGAAAAATCCAGATGCAAACAACGGCAAACAGCTGGAGATGAATAGTCTCTTGGGATCATGAGGTCCTGTAAACAAGACAAAGAAGAAAGTCAATACATGAAAAGAAACTGAATGCTTACTTACCGATTACACAGTTGCAGATGAAAAAATTAAAGCCAGTAAGCCAGAGTTCCAGATTCAGACAACCATATACAGCTGATTTATAGTCTCTTGGGATGACGAGGTACTGTGAAGAAGTAAGACAAAGAAAGTCAATACATGAAAAGAAACTGAATGTATACTTACCTGTAACACAGTTGCAGATGAATACACAGTCAGTAAGAAAGAATTCCAGATGCAGACAACCACATACAGCTGGACATCGATAGCCTCTTGGGATCATGAGGTCCTGTAAACAAGACAAAAAGAAAGTCAATACATGAAAAGAATCTGAATGCTTACTTACCGATTACACAGTTGCAGATGAATAGAAAGTCAGTCAGATTGAGATCCTGATGCAGACAACGACAAACACTTGGAGATCGATAGCCTCTTGGGATCATGAAGTCCTGTGAACAAGTAAGATAAAGAAGAAAATCAAAATATGAAAAGAAACTGAATGTATACTTATCTGTAACACAGTTGCAGAAGAATACACAGCCAATAAGACGTAAAATCCAGATGCAGATGAATAGTCTCTTGGGATCATGAGGTCCTGTTAACAAGACAAAGAAGAAAGTCAATACATGAAAAGAAGCTGAATGTATACTTACCTGTTACACAGTTGCAGATGAATACACAGCCATTAAGAAAGAATTCCAGATGCAGACAACCACAAATAGCTGGACATGGACAGTCTCTTGGGATCATGAAGTCCTGTGAACAAGTAAGACAAAGAAGAAAATCAAAATATGAAAAGAAACTGAATATATACTTACCTGTTACACAGTTGCAGATGAAAAAAAGCCAGTAACCCAGAGTTCCAGATTCAGACAACCATATACAGTTGATGTATAGTCTCTTGGGATCATGAAGTCCTGTGAACAAGTAAGACAAAGAAGAAAATCAAAATATGAATAGAAACTGAATGTTTACTTACCTGTAACACAGTTGCAGATGAATAGAAAGTCAGTCAGATTGAGTTCCTGATGCAGACAACGGCAAACACTTGGAGATCAATAGTCTCTTGGGATCATGAGGTCCTATAAACAAGACAAAAATAAAGTCAATACATGAAAAGAAACTGAATTCTTACTTACCGATTACACAGTTGTAGAAGAATAGAAAGTCAGTCAGATTGAGATCCAGATGCAGACAACGACAAACACTTGGAGATCGATAGCCTCTTGGGATCATGAAGTCCTGTCAAAAAGTAAGAAAATCAAAATATGAAAAGAAACTGAATGTATACTTACCTGTTACACAATTTCAGATGAATACACGGCCATTAAGAAAGAATTCAAGATGCAGACAACCACATACAGCTGGACATGGACAGAGTCTTGGGATATTGAGGTCCAGTAAACAAGTCAAAAAAGAAAGTCAATACATGAAAAGAAACTGATTTTCTATTCATCTGCAACTCTGTAATTGGTAATAAGAATTCAGTCAGATTGAGTTCCAGATGCAGACAACGGCAAACACTTGGAGATCGATAGCCTCTTGGGATCATGAAGTCCTGTAAACAAGACAAAGAAGAAAGTCAATACATGAAAAGAAACTGAATGTATACTTACCTGTTACACAGTTGCAGATGAATACACAGCCAATAAGACGAAAAATCCAGTGCAGATGAATTGTCTCTTGGGATCATGAAGTCCTGTCAACAAGTAAGACAAAGAAGAAAATCAAAATATGAAAAGAAACTGAATGTATACTTACCTGTTACACAGTTGCAGATGAATACACAGCCAATAAGACGAAAAATCCAGTGCAGATGAATAGTCTCTTGGGATCATGAAGTCCTGTCAACAAGTAAGACAAAGAAGAAAATCAAAATATGAAAAGAAACTGAATGTATACTTACCTGTTACACATTTGCAGATGAAAAGAAACGGAATGTATACTTACCTGTTACACAGTTGCAGATGAATACACAGCCAGTAAGAAAGAATTCCAGATGCAGACAACCACATACAACTGGACATGGACAATCTCTTGGAATCATGAAGTCCTGTCACAAGTAAGACAAATAAGGAAGTCAATACATGAAAAGAAACTGAATGTATACTTACCTGTTACACAGTTGCAGATGAATAGAAAGTCAGTCAGATTGAGTTCCAGATGCAGACAACGGCAAACACTTGGAGATCGATAGCCTCTTCAGATCATGAAGTCCTGTGAACAAGTAAGCCAAAGAAGAAAATCAAAATATGAAAAGAAATTGAATGTATATTTACCTGTAACACAGTTGCAGATGAATACACAGCCAATAAGACAAAAAATCCAGATACAGATAAATAGTCTCTTGGGATAATGAGGTCCTGTAAACAACACAAAGAAGAAAGTCAATACATGAAAAGAAACTGAATGTAAACTTACCTGTTACACGGTTGCAGATGAATAGAAAGTCAGTCAGATTGAGTTCCAGATACAGACAACGGCAAGCACGTGGAGATCGATAGCCTCTTGGGATCATGAAGTCCTTTCAACAAGTAAGACAAAGAAGAAAATCAAAACATGAAAAGGAACTGAATGTATACTTACCTGTTACACAGTTGCAGATGAAAAAAAGCCAGTAAGCCAGAGTTCCAGATGCAGATAACCATATACAGTTGATGTATAGTCTCTTGGGATCACGAGGTCCTGTGAACAAGTAAGACTAAGAAGAAAGTCAATACATGAAAAGAAACTGAATGTAAACTTACCTGTTACACGGTTGCAGATGAATAGAAAGTCAGTCAGATTGAGTTCCAGATGCAGACAACGGCAAACACTTGGAGATCGATAGCCTCTTGGGATCATGAAGTCCTTTCAACAAGTAAGACAAAGAAGAAAATCAAAACATGAAAAGGAACTGAATGTATACTTACCTGTTACACAGTTGCAGATGAAAAAAAGCCAGTAAGCCAGAGTTCCAGATGCAGATAACCATATACAGTTGATGTATAGCCTCTTGTGATCATGTAGTCCTGTAAACAAGAGAAAGAAGAAAGTCAATACATGAAAAGAAACTTAATGTATACTTACCTGTTACACAGTTGCAGATGAATACACAGCCAATAAGACGAAAAATCCAGTGCAGATGAATTGTCTCTTGGGATCATGAAGTCCTGTCAACAAGTAAGACAAAGAAGAAAATCAAAATATGAAAAGAAACTGAATGTATACTTACCTGTTACACAGTTGCAGATGAATACACAGCCAATAAGACGAAAAATCCAGATGTAGATGAATAGTCTCTTGGGATCACAAGGTCCTGTGAACAAGTAAGACAAAGAAGAAAGTCAATACATTAAAAGAAACTGAATGCTTACTTACCTATTGCACAGTTGCAGATGAATACACAGCCAATAAGACGAAAAATCCAGATGCAAACAACGGCAAACAGCTGGAGATGAATAGTCTCTTGGGATCATGAGGTCCTGTAAATAAGATAAAAAGAAAGTCAATACATGAAAAGAAACTGAATGTATACTTACCTGTTACACAGTTGCAGATGAAAAGAAACGGAATGTATACTTACCTGTTGCACAGTTGCAGATGAATAGAAAGTCAGTCAGATTGAGTTCCAGATGCAGACAACGGCAAACACTTGGAGATCTATAGCCTCTTGGGATCATGAAGACCTGTGAACGAGTAAGACAAAGAAGAAAATCAAAATATGAAAAGAAACTGAATGTATACTTACCTGTAACAAAGTTGCAGATTAATACAAAGCCAATAAGATAAAAAATCCAGATGCAGACAACGGCAAACAGCTGGAGATGAATAGTCTCTTGGGATCATGAGGTCCTGTAAACAAGAGAAAAAAAAGTCAATACATGAATAGAAACGGAATGTATACTTACCTGTTACACAGTTGCAGATGAATAGAAAGTCAGTCAGATTGAGATCCAGATGCAGACAACAGCAAACACTTGGAGATCGATAGCCTCTTGGGATCATGAAGTCCTGTGAACAAGACAGACAAAGAAGAAAATCAAAATACGAAAAGAAACTGAATGTTTACTTACCTGTTAAACAGTTGCAGATGAATACACAGTCAGTAAGAAAGAATTCAAGATGCAGACAACCACATACAGCTGGAGATCGATAGCCTCTGGGGATCATGAAGTCCTGTAAACAAGACAAAAAGAAAGTCAATACATGAAAAGAAACTGAATATATACTTACCTGTTACACAGTTGCAGATGAAAAGAAACGGAATGTATACTTACCTGTTACACAGATGCAGATGAATGCACAGTCAGTAAGAAAGAATTCCAGATGCAGACAACCACATACAGCTAGACATGGATAGTCTCTTTGGATCATAAAGTCTTGTGAACAAGTAAGACAAAGAAGAAAATCAAAATATAAAAACAAACTGAATGTATACTTACGTGTAACACAGTTGCAGATGAATACACAGCCAATAAGACGTAAAATCCAGATGCAGACAACGGCAAACAGCTGGAAATGAATAGTCTCTTGGGATCATGAGGTCCTGTAAACAAGTAAGAAAAAGAAGAAAGTCAAAACATGAAAAGAAACTGAATGTCTACTTACCTGTTACACAGTTGCAGATGAATACAAAGCCAGTAAGAAAGAATTCCAGATGCAGACAAACACATCCAGCTGGACATGGATAGTCTCTGGGATCATGAGGTGCTGTAAAAAAGACAAAGAAGAAAGTCAATAAATAAAAAGAAACTGAATGTCTACTTACCTGTTACACAGTTGCAGATGAATACACACCCAATAAGACGTAAAATCCAGATGCAGACAACGGCAAACAGCTGAAAATGAATAGTCTCTTGGGATCATAAAGTCCTGTCAAGAAGTAAGACAAATAAGAAAGTCAATACATGTAAAGAAACTGAATGTATACTTACCTGTTACACAGTTGCAGATGAATAGAAAGTCAGTCAGATTGAGCTCCAGATGCAGACAACAGAAAACACTTGGAGATCTATAACCTCTTGGGATCATGAAGTCCTGTCAACAAGTAAGACAAAGAAGAAAATCAAAACATGAAAAGAAACTCAATGTATACTTACGTGTTACACAGTTGCAGATGAATACACAGTCAGTAAGAAAGAATTCCAGATGCAGACAACCACATACAGCTGGACATCGATAGCCTCTTGGGATCATGAAGTCCTGTAAACAAGACAAAAAGAAAGTCAATACATGAAAAGAAACTGAATGTATACTTACATGTTACACAGTTGCAGATGAATACACAGTCAGTAAGAAAGAATTCCAGATGCAGACAACCACATACAGCTGGACATCGATAGCCTCTTGCGATCATGAAGTCCTGTCAACAAGTAAGACGAAGAAGAAATTGAAAACATGAAATCAAACTGAATGTATACTTACCTGTTACACAGTTGCAGATGAATACAAAGCCAATAAGATAAAAAATCCAGATGCAGACAACAGCAAACAGCTGGAGATGAATAGTCTCTTGGGATCATGAGGTCCTGTAAACAAGATAAAAAGAAAGTCAATATGTGAAAAAAAACGGAATGTATACTTACCTGTTACACAGTTGCAGATGAAAAAAAAGCCAGTAAGCCAGAGTTCCAGATTCAGACAACCATATACAGTTGATGTAAAGTCTGTTGGGATCACGAGGTCCTGTGAACAAGTAAGACAAAGAAGAAAGTCAATACATGAAAAGAAACGGAATGTATTCTTACCTTTAACACAGTTGCAGATTAATACAAAGCCAATAAGATAAAAAAATCCAGATGCAGACAACAGAAAACAGCTGGAGATGAATAGTCTCTTGGGATCATGAGGTCCTGTAAACAAGATAAAAAGAAAGTCAATACATGAAAAGAAACGGAATGTATACCTACCTGTTACACAGTTGCAGATGAAAAAAAGCCAGTAAGCCAGAGTTCCAGATTCAGACAACCATATACAGTTGATGTAAAGTCCCTTGGGATCACGAGGTCCTGTGAACAAGTAAGACAAAGAAGAAAGTTAATACATGAAAAGAAACTGAATGCTTACTTACCGATTACACAGTTGCAGATGAATAGAAAGTCAGTCAGATTGAGATCCAGATGCAGACAATGGCAAACACTTGGAGATTAATAGTCTCTTGGGATCATGAGGTCCTGTAAATAAGACAAAAAAAAAAAGTCAATACATGAATAGAAACGGAATGTATACTTACCTGTTACACAGTTGCAGATGAATACACAGCCAGTAAGAAAGAGTTCCAGATGCAGACAACCACATACAGCTGGACAAGGACAGTCTCTTTGGATCATGAAGTCCTGTGAACAAGTAAGACAAAAAAGAAAGTCAATACATGAAAAGAAACTGAATGTATACTTACCTGTTACACAGTTGCAGATGAATGCACAGTCAGTAAGAAAGAATTCCAGATGCAGACAACCACATACAACTGGACATCAATAGCCTCTTGGGATCATGAAGTCCTGCAAACAATACAAAAAGAAAGTCAATACATGAAAAGAAACTGAGAGTATACTTACCTGTTACACAGTTGCAGATGAATAGAAAGTAGATTGAATTCCAGATGCAGACAACGGCAAGTACTTGGAGATCGATAGCCTCTTGGGATCATGAAGTCCTGTCAACAAGTAAGACAAAGAAGAAAGTCAAAATATGAAAAGAAACTGAATGTATACTTACCTGTTACACAGTTGCAGATGAATACACAGCCAGTAAGAAAGAATTCCAGATGCAGACAACCACATACAGCTAGACATGGATAGTCTCTTGGGATCATGAAGTCCTGTGAACAAGTAAGATAAAGAAGAAAGTCAATACATGAAAAGAAACTTAATGTATACTTACCTGTCACACCGTTGCAGATGAAAAAAAGCCAGTAAGCCAGAGTTCCAGATTTAGACAACCAAATATAGTTGATGTATAGTCTCTTGGGATCACGAGGTCCTGTGAACAAGTAAGAAAAATAAGAAAGTCAATACATGAAATGAAACTGAATGCTTACATACCGATTACACAGTTGCAGATAAATAGAAAGTCAGTTAGATTGAGTTCCAGATGCAGACGACGGCAAACACTTGGAGATTGATAGCCTCTTGGGAAGGTGAAGTCCTGTGAACAAGTAAGACAAATAAGAAAGTCAATACATGAAAAGAAACTGAATGTATACTTACCTGTTACACAGTTGCAGTTGAAAAGAAACGGAATGTATACTTACCTATTGCACAGTTGCAGATGAATACACAGCTAATAAGACGGAAAATCCAGATGCAGACAACGGCAAACCCTTGGAGATCGATAGCCTCTTGGGATCATCAAGTCCTGTGAACAAGTAAAACAAAGAAAAAAGTCAATACATGAAAAGAAAATGAATGTATACTTACCTGTTACAAAGTTGCAGATGAATACAAAGCCAGTAAGAAAGAATTCCTGATGCAGACAACCACATCCAGCTGGACATTGATAGTCTTTTGGGATCACGAGGTCCTGTGAAGAAGTAAGACAAAGAAGAAAATCAAAATATAAAAAGAAACTGAATGTATTCTTACGTGTTTCACAGTTACAGATGAATACACACCCAATAAGACGTAAAATCCAGATGCATTTGAATAGTCTCTTGGGATCATGAGGTCCTGTAAACAAGTAAGACAAAGAAGAAAGTCAATACATGAAAAGAAACTGAATGTATACTTACCTGTTACACAGTTGCAGATGAATAGAAAGTCAGTCAGATTGAGTTCCAGATGAAGACAACAGTAAACACTTGGAGATCGATAGCCTCTTGGGATCATGAAGTCCTGTGAACAAGACAAAGAAGAAAATCAAAATATGAAAAGAAACTGAATGTATACTTACCTGTTACACTGTTGCAGATTAATACACATCCAATAAGACAAAAAATCCAGATGCAGATGAATAGTCTCTTGTTATCATGAGGTCCTGTAAACAAGACAAAGAAGAAAGTCAATTCAAGAAAAGAAACTGAATGTACACTTACCTATTACACAGTTGCAGATGAATACACAGCCAGTAAGAAAGAATTCCAGATGCAGACAACCACTTACAGCTGGACATGGATAGTCTTTTGGGATCATGAAAGTCCTGTGAATAAGTAAGACAAAGAAGAAAGTCAATACATGAAAAGAAACTGAATGCTTACTTTCCGATTACACAGTTGCAGATTAATAGAAAGTCAGTCAGATTGAGATCCAGATGCGGACAACCACATACAGCTGGACATGGATAGTCTCTTGGGATCATGAAGTCCTGTGAACAAGTAAGACACAGAAGAAAATCAAAATATGAAAAGAAACTGAATATATACTTACGTGTTACACAGTTACAGATGAATACACACCCAATAAGACGTAAAATCCAGATGCAGACAACGGCAATCAGCTGGAAATGAATAGTCTCTTGGGATCACAAGGTTCTGTGAACAAGTAAGACACAGAATAAAGTAAATACATGAAAAGAAACTGAATGTATACTTACCTGTTACACAGTTGCAGATGAAAAAAAAGCCAGTAAGCCAGAGTTCCGAATTCAAAAACCCATACACAGTTGATGTATAGTCTCTTGGGAGTATGAAGTCCTGTAAACAAGTAAGACAAAGAAGAAAGTCAATACATGAAAATTAACTGAATGTATACTTACCTGTTACACAGTTGCAGATGAACACAGCCAGTAAGAATGAATTCCAGATGCAGACAACCACATACAGCTGGACATGGACAGTCTCTTGGGATCATGAAGTCTTGTGAACAAGTAAGATAAAGAAGAAAGTCAATACATGAAAAGAAACTGAATGCTTATTTACCGATTACACAGTTGCAGATGAATACACAGCCAATAAGACTAAAAATCCAGATGCAGATGAATAGTCTCTTGGGATAATGAGGTGCTGTAAACAAGACAAAGAAGAAAGTCAATACATGAAAAACTGAATGTATACTTACCTGTTACACAGTTGCAAATGAATACACAGCCAATGAGACGAAAAATCCAGATGCAGACAACCACATACAGCTGGACATGGAAAGTCTCTTGGGATCATGAAATCCTGTGAACAAGTAAGACAAATAAGAAAGTTAATACATGAAAAGAAACGGAATGTATACTTACCTGTTACACAGTTGCAGATGAAAAAAGAGCCAGTAAGACGAAAAATCCAAATGCAGACAACGGCAAACAGCTGGAGATGAATAGTCTCTTGGGATCATGAGGTCATGTATACAAGACAAAAAGAAAGTCAATACATGAAAAAAGCTGAATGTATCTTACCTGTAACACAGTTGCAGATGAATACACAGCCAAAAAGACGAAAAAATCCAGATGCAGATGAATAGTCTCTTGGGATAATGAGGTCCTGTAAAAAGACAAAAAGAAAGTCAATACATGAAATCAAACTGAATGTATACTTACCTTTTACACAGTTACAGATGAATACACAGCCAATAAGATGAAAAATCCAGATGCAGATGAATAGTCTCTTGGGATAATGAGGTCCTGTAAACAAGACAAAGAAGAAAGTCAATACATGAAAAGAAACTGAATGTATACTTACCTGTTACACAGTTGCAGATGAATACACAGCCATTAAGAAAGAATTCCAGATGCAGACAACCACATACAGCTGGACATGGAAAGTCTCTTGGGATCATGAAATCCTGTGAACAAGTAAGACAAAGAAGAAAGTCAATACATGAAAAGAAACTGAATGTATACTTACCTGTAACACAGTTGCAGATGAATACACAGCCAATAAGACGAAAAATCCAGATGCAGATGAATAGTCTCTTGGGATAATGAGGTCTTGTGAACAAGATAAAGAAGAAAGTCAATACATGAAAAGAAACTGAATGTATACTTACCTGTTACACAGTTGCACATGAATAGAAAGTCAGTCACACTGAGTTCCAGATGCAGACAACAGCAAACACCTGGAGATCGATAGCCTCTTGGAATCATGAAGTCCTGTCAACAAGTAAGACAAAGAAGAAAATCAAAATATGAAAAGAAACTGAATGTATACTTACCTGTTACACAGTTGCAGATGATTATACAGTCAATAAGATGAAAAATCCAGATGCAGACAACGGCAAACAGCTGGAGATGAATAGTATCTTGGGATCATGAAGTTCTCTGAACAAGTAAGACAAAGAAGAAAGTTAATATATGAAAAGAAACGGAATGTATACTTACCTGTTAAACAGTTGCAGATGGAAAAAGCCAGTAAGCCAGAGTTCCAAATTCGAACAACCATATACAGTTAATGTATAGTCTCTTGGGATCATGAAGTCCTGTAAACAAGACAAAGAAGAAAGTCAATTCAAGAAAAGAAACTGAATGTACACTTACCTGTTACACAGTTGCAGATGAATACACAGCCAGTAAGAAAGAATTCCAGATGCAGACAACCACTTACAGCTGGACATGGATAGTCTTTTGGGATCATGAAGTCCTGTGAATAAGTAAGACAAAGAAGAAAGTCAATACATGAAAAGAAACTGAATGCTTACTTTCCGATTACACAGTTGCAGATTAATAGAAAGTCAGTCAGATTGAGATCCAGATGCGGACAACCACATACAGCTGGACATGGATAGTCTCTTGGGATCATGAAGTCCTGTGAACAAGTAAGACACAGAAGAAAATCAAAAAATGAAAAGAAACTGAATGTATACTTACCTGTTACACAGTTGCAGATGAATACACAGCCAATAAGATGAAAAATCCAGATGCAGACAACATCAAACACCAGGAGATTAATAGTCTCTTGGGATCATGAGGTCCTGTAAACAAGACAAAAAGAAAGTCAATACATGAAAAGAAACTGAATGTATACTTACCTGTTGCAAAGTTGCAGATAAATACAAATCCAGTAAGAAAGAGTTCCAGATGCAGACAACCACATACAGCTGGACAAGGACAGTCTCTTGGGATCATGTAGTCCTGTGAACAAGTAAGACAAAGAAGAAAGTCAATATATGGAAAGAAACTGAATGTATACTTACCTGTTACACAGTTGCAGATGAAAAGAAACGGAATGTATACTTATCTGTTGCACAGTTGCAGATGAATAGAAAGTCAGTCAGATTGAGTTCCAGATGCAGACAACGGCAAACACTTGGAGATCTATAGCCTCTTGGGATCATGAAGTCCTGTCAAGAAGTAAGACAAAGAAGAAAATCAAAACATGAAAACAAACTGAATGTATACTTACCTTTTACACAGTTGCAGATGAATACACAAGTCAAGTCAAGTCAAGTCAAGTGGGTTTATTGTCATTTCAACTACATACAGAGTACACAGTGAAACGAAACAACGTTCCTCCCGGACCATGGTGCAACATAGACAGTGCATACAAGACACAAGTGCAACACAAACAAACAAGTGCGGACAGACAACACAGTACAGACAGAGGATAATAAATAATGACTGTAGTGTGCAAGTTGTGCAATGTGCGATAAATAGAGTCCAGTGAGGTAGTAAAGTCAGTCAGTAAGAAAGAATTCCAGTTGCAGACAACCACATACAGCTGGACATAGACAGTCTCTTGGGATAATGAAGTCCTGTGAATAAGTAAGACAAATAAGAAAGTCAATACATGAAAAAAAACTGAATGTATCTTTACCTGTTACACAGTTGTAGATGAAAAGAAACGGAATGTATACTTACCAGTTGCACAGTTGCAGATGAATAGAAAATCAGTCAGATTGAGTTCCAGATGCAGACAACCACATCCAACTGGACATGGATAGTCTCTTAGGTTCATGAGGTCCTGTAAACAAGACAAAGAAGAAAGTAAACACATGAAAAGAAACTGAATGTATACTTACCTGTTACAAAGTTGCAGATGAATACAAATCTAGTAAGAAAGAATTCCAGATGCAGACAACCACATCCAACTGGACATGGATAGTCTCTTAGAATCATGAGGTCCTGTAAACAAGACAAAGAAGAAAGTAAATACATGAAAAGAAACTGAATGTATACTTACGTATTACACAGTTGCAGATGAATAGAACGTCAGTCAGATTGAGATCCAGATGCAGACAACTGCAAACACTTGGAGATCGATAGCCTCTTGGGATCATGAAGTCCTGTGAACAAGTAAGACAAAGAAGAAAATCAAAATATGAAAAGAAACTGAATGTTTACTTACCTGTAAAACAGTTGCAGATGAATACACAGCCAATAAGACGAAAAATCCAGATGCATTTGAATAGTCTCTTGGGATCACAAGGTCCTGTGAACAAGTAAGACAAAAAAAAGTCAATACATAAATAGAAACGGAATGTATACTTACCTGTTACACAGTTGCAGATGAATACACAGCCAGTAAGAAAGAGTTCCAGATGCAGACAACCACATACCGATAGACAAGGACAGTCTCTTGGGATCATGAAGTCCTTTGAACAAGTAAGACAGAGAAGAAAGTCAATACATGAAAAGAAACTGAATGTATACTTACCTGTTACACAGTTGCAAATGAATAGAAACGGAATGTATACTTACCTGTTGCACAGTTGCAGATGAATAGAAAGTCAGTCAGATTGAGTTCCAGATGCAGACAACGGCAAAAGCTTGGAGATCTATAGCCTCTTGGGATCATGAAGTCCTGTCAAAAAGTTAGACAAAGAAGAAAATCAAAATATGAAAAGAAATTGAATGTATACTTACCTATAACACAGTTGCAGATGAATACACAGCCAATAAAATGTAAAATCCAGATGCAGACAACGGCAAAAAGCTGGAGATCTATAGCCTCTTGGGATCATGAGGTCCTGTAAACAAGACAAAAAGAAAGTCAATACATGAAAAGAAACTGAATGTATACTTGCCTATTACAAAGTTGCAGATGAATACAAAGCCAGTAAGAAAGAATTCCAGATGCAGACAACGACATCCAGCTGGACATGGATAGTCTCTTGGGATCATGAGGTCCTGTAAACAAGACAAAGAAGAAAGTCAATACATGAAAAGAAACTGAATGTATACTTACCTGTTACACAGTTGCAGATGAATAATTAGTAAGTTAGATTGAGTTCCAGATGCAGACAACGGCAAGCACTTGGAGATCGATAGCCTCTTGGGATCATGAAGTCCTGTCAAGAAGTAAGACAAAGAAGAAAATCAAAACATGAAAAGAAACTGAATGTATACTTACCTGTTACACAGTTGCAGATGAATACACAGCCAATAAGACAAACAATCCAGATGCAGATGAATAGTCTCTTGGGATCATGAGGTCCTGTAAACAAGACAACGAAGAAAGTCAATACATGAAAAGAAGCTGAATGTATACTTACCTGTTACAAAGTTGCAGATGAATACACAGCCATTAAGAAAGAATTCCAGATGCAGACAACCACATACAGCTGGACATCGATAGCCTCTTGGGATCATGAGGTCCTGTAAACAAGACAAAAAGAAAGTCAATACATGAAAAGAAACTGAATGTATACTTACCTGTTACACAGTTGCAGTTGAAAAAAAGCCAGTAAGCCAGAGTTCCAGATTCAGACAACCATATAAATTTGATGTATAGTCTCTTGGGATCACGTGGTCCTGTGAACAAGTAAGACAAAGAAGAAAGTCAATACATGAAAAGAAATTGAATGTATACTTACCTGTTACACAGTTGCAGATGAATAGAAAGTCAGTAAGATTGAGATCCTGATGCAGACAATGACAAACACTTGGAGATCGATAGCCTCTTGGGATCACAAAGTCCTGTGAACAAGTAAGACAAAGAAGAAAATCAAAATATGAAAAGAAACTGAATGTATACTTACCTGTTACACAGTTGCAGATGACTACACAGCCAAGAAGACGAAAAATCCAGATGCAGACAAAGGCAAACAGCTGGAGATGAATAGTCTCTTGGGATCATTTAGTCCTGTGAACAAATAAGACAAAGAAGAATGTCAATACATGAAAAGAAGCTGAATGTATACTTACCTGTTACACAGTTGCAGATGAAAAAAAGCCAGTAAGCCAGAGTTCCAGATTCACACAACCATATACAGTTGATGTATTGTCTCTTGGGATCATGAAGTCCTGTGAACAAGTAAGACAAAGAAGAAAGTCAAAACATGAAAAGAAACTGAATGTATACTTACCTGTTACACAGTTGCAGATGAAAAAAAAAGCTAGTAAGCCAGAGGTCCAGATGCAGATTACCATATACAGTTGATGTATAGTCTCTTGGGATCACGAGGTTCTGTGAACAAGTTAGACAAAGAAGAAAGTCAATACATGAAAAGAAACTGAATGCTTAGTTACAGATTAATAGAATTAGTTGCAGATGAATAGAAAGTCAGTCAGATTGAGTTCCAGATGCAGACAACGGAGGACACATTTCGCTGTACAATGTACACTGTACAGTGACAAATACGTGCACCTTACCTTACCTTGGGATCATGAGGTCCTGTAAACAAGAAAAAAAAAAAGTCAATACATGAAAAGAAACTGAATGCTTACTTACCGATTACACAGTTGGAGATGAATACACAGCCATTAAGAAAGAATTCCAGATGCAGACAACCATATACAGCTGGACATGGACAGACTCTTGGGATCATGAAGTCCTGTGAACAAGTAAGACAAAATAGAAAGTCAATACATGAAAAGAAGCTGAATGTATACTTACCTGTTACACAGTTGCAGATGAAAAAAAGCCAGTAAGCCAGAGTTCCAGATTCAGTCAACCATATACAGTTGATGTATAGTCTCCTGGGATCATGAAGTCCTGTGAACAAGTAAGACAAAGAAGAAAATCCAAATATGAAAAGAAACTGAATGTATACTTACCTGTAACACAGTTGCAGATTAATACACAGCCAATAAGATGAAAAATCCAGATGCAGACAACGGCAAACAGCTGGAGATGAATAGTCTCTTGGGATCATGAGGTCCTGTAAACAAGTAAGACAAAGAAAAAAAGTCAATACATGAAAAGAAACTGAATGCTTACTTACCGATTACACAGTTGCAAATGAAAAAAATAAAGCCAGTGAGCCAGAATTCCAGATTCAGACAACCATATACAGCTGGACATCGATAGCCTCTTGGGATCACGAGGTCCTGTGAACAAGGAAGACAAAGAAGAAAGTCAATACATGAAAAGAAATTGAATGTATACTTACCTGTTACAAAGTTGCAGATGAATACAAATCCAGTAAGAAAGAATTCCAGATGCAGACAACCACATCCAGCTGGACATGGAAAGTCTCTTGGGATCATGAGGTCCTGTAAACAAGTCAAAGAAGAAAGTCAATACATGAAAAGAAACTAAATGTATACTTACCTGTTACAAAGTTGCAGATGAATACAAAGCCAGTAAGAAAGAATTCCAGATGCAGACAACCACATCCAGCTGGACATGGATAGCCTCTTGGGATCATGAAGTCCTGTGAACAAGTAAGACAAAGAAGAAAATCAAAAGATGAAAAAAAACTGAATGTATACTTACCTGTTACACAGTTGCAGATAAATACACAGTCAGTAAGAAAGAATTCCAGTTGCAGACAACCACATACAGCTGGACATAGACAGTCTCTTGGGATAATGAAGTCCTGTGAATAAGTAAGACAAATAAGAAAGTCAATACATGAAAAAAAACTGAATGTATACTTACCTGTTACACAGTTGCAGATGAAAAGAAACGGTATGTATACTTACCAGTTGCACAGTTGCAGATGAATAGAAAGTCATTCAGATTGAGTTGCAGATGCAGACAACGGCAAACACTTGGAGATCTATAGCCTCTTGGGATCATGAAGTCCTGTGAACAAGTAAGACAAAGAAGAAAGTCAAAACATGAAAAGAAACTGAATGTTTACTTACCTGTAACACAGTTGCAGATGAATACACAGCCAATAAGACAAAAAATCCAGATGCAGTTGAATAGTCTCTTGGGATCACGAGGTCCTTTGAAGAAGTAAGACAAAGAAGAAAGTCAATACATGAAAAGAAACGGAATGTATACTTACCTATAACACAGTTGCAGATGAATACACAGCCAATAAAATGTAAAATCCAGATGCAGACAACGGCAAACAGCTGGAGATGAATAGTCTCTTGGGATCATGAGGTCCTGTAAACAAGACAAAAAAAAAGTCAATACATGAATAGAAACGGAATGTATACCCACCTGTTACACAGTTGCTGATGAAAAGAAACGGAATGTATACTTACCTGTTACACAGTTGCAGATGAACACACAGCCAGTAAGAAAGAGTTCCAGTTGCAGACAACCACATACAGCTGGACATGGACAGTCTCTTGGGATCATGAAGTCCTGTGAACAAGTAAGACAAAGAAGAAAGTCAATACATGAAAAGAAACTGAATGTATACTTACCTGTTACACAGTTGCAGATGAATACACAGTCAGTAAGAAAGAATTCCAGATGCAGACAACCACATACAGCTGGACATCGATAGCCTCTTGGGATCATGAAGTCCTGTGAACAAGACAAAAAGAAAGTCAATACATGAAAAGAAACTGAATGTATACTTACCTGTTACAAAGTTGCAGATGAATAGAAAGTCAGTCAGATTGAGTTCCAGATGCAGACAACGGCAAACACTTGGAGATCGATAGCCTCTTGGGGTCATGAAGTCCTGTGAACAAGTAAGAAAAAGAAGAAAGTCAAAACATGAAAAGAAACTGAATGTATACTTACCTGTTGCACAGTTGCAGATGAATAGAAAGTCAGAAACGGAAGTCAAGAAACGGAATGTATACTTACCTGTTGCACAGTTGCAGATGAATAGAAAGTCAGTCAGATTGAGTTCCAGATGCAGACAACGGCAAGCACTTGGAGATCGATAGCCTCTTGGGATCATGAAGTCCTGTCACGAAGTAAGACAAAGAAGAAAATCAAAACATAAAAAGATACTGAATGTATACTTACCTGTTACACAGTTACAGATGAATACACAGTCAGTAAGAAAGAATTCCAGATGCAGACAACCACATACAGCTGGAAACCGATAGCCTCTTGGGATCATGAAGTCCTGTAAACAAGACAAAAAGAAAGTCAATACATGAATCAGAATCAGATTCAGAATCAGAATCTCTTTATTTCATATGTTACACATACAAGGAATTTGTCTTGGTGAGAGCAACACGTATGACAAGTAACAAAAAAAAAACAAAAACAGAATATTCTTAAACTAAAGGAAAATGACACTAAACAATAAATAGGGTAGGGGATAAATTAAAAAAGTAAAAAGTACTAAGGTAAAAAAGAGCTGAAAATATATTTACAGAAAAGAACATCTGTACAGGTGTGCAAATAGTCATAGTGCAAAATAGGCAGAGTGCAAAATAGCTGTTCAGTCCGGTTTGGTACAGTTCAGTTGTAAGTTTGAGGTTTACAGTGGGAGGTCTCCACTGTGATTGAGGAGCGCTACAGCTCTGGGGAAGAAGCTGTTAGCATGACGTGTTGTGCTGGTTTTGATGGACCGCAGTCTTCTACCCGAGGGGAGTGTCTGGAAGAGGAGGTGTCCAGGATGTGAGGGGTCAGATGTTATCTTGCCAGCCCGCTTCCTCATCCTGCTGGTGTAGATCTGCTGAAGTGATGGCAGGTTACATCCGATGATCCTCTCTGCTGTCCTGATGATGCGCTGGAGTTTGGTTCTTTCTTGTGAGGTGGAGGAACCAAACCAGATAGTTATGGAGGCTGTGATAATGGACTCGATGATCGCTGTGTAGAACTGGATCATCAGGGTCTGTGGCAGGTTGAATTTCTTGAGCTGTCTCAAGAAGAACATTCTTTGTTGAGCTTTCTTGATGATGGAGATGGTGTTTTTCTCCCATTTCAAGTCTCTGGAAATGGTGGTGACCAGGAACTTGAGTGACTCCACCATTGATGCTGCAGTGTTGTTGATGTGGAAGGGGGGAAGGGTGGGTGGATTGCGTCGGACGTCCACCACCACCTCTACAGTCTTTTCTGTGTTTAGCAGCAGGTGGTTGTTGCTGCACCAGGACAACGGCAAACAGCTGGAAATGAATAGTCTCTTGGGATCATGAGGTCCTGTAAACAAGTAAGACAAAGAAGAAAGTCAAAACATGAAAAGAAACTGAATGTATACTTACCTGTTACACAGTTGCAGATGAATACACAGTCAGTAAGAAAGAATTCCAGATGCAGACAACCACATACAGCTGGACATGGACAGTCTCTTGGGATCATGAAGTCCTGTGAATAAGTAAGACGAATAAGAAAGTCAATACATGAAAAGAAACTGAATGTATACTTACCTGTTACACAGTTGCAGATGAATAGAAAGTCAGTCAGATTGACTTCCAGATGCAGACAATGGCAAACACTTGGAGATCGATAGCCTCTTGGGATCATGAAGTCCTGTCAACAAGTAAGACAAATAAGAAAGTCAATACATGAAAAGAAACTGAATGTATACTTACCTGTTACACAGTTGCAGATGAAAAGAAACTGAATGTATACTTACCTGTTACACAGTTGCAGATGAATAGAAAGTCAGTAAGAAAGAATTCCAGATGCAGACAACCACATACAGCTGGACATCGATAGCCTCTTGGGATCATGAAGTCCGGTAAACAAGACAAAAAGAAAGTCAATACATGAAAAGAAACTGAATGTATACTTACCTGTTACAAAGTTGCAGATGAATAAATAGCCAGTAAGAAAGAATTCCAGATGCAGACAACGACATCCAGCTGGACATGGATAGTCTCTTGGGATCATGAGGTTCTGTAAACAAGACAAAGAAGAAAGTCAATACATGAAAAGAAACTGAATGTATACTTACCTGTTACACAGTTGCAGATGAATAGGAAGTAAGTTAGATTGAGTTCCAGATGCAGACAACGGCAAGCACTTGGAGATCGATAGCCTCTTCGGATCATGAAGTCCTGTCAAGAAGTAAGACAAAGAAGAAAATCAAAACATGAAAAGAAACTGAATGTATACTTACCTGTTACACAGTTGCAGATGAATACACAGTCATTAAGAAAGAATTCCAGATGCAGACAACCACATACAGCTGGACATGGACAGTCTCTTGGGATCATGAAGTCCTGTGAACAAGTAAGAAAAAGAAGAAAGTCAAAACATGAAAAGAAACTGAATGTATACTTACCTGTTACAAAGTTGCAGATGAATACAAATCTAGTAAGAAAGAATTCCAGATGCAGACAACCACATCCAACTGGACATGGATAGTCTCTTAGAATCATGAGGTCCTGTAAACAAGACAAAGAAGAAAGTAAATACATGAAAAGAAACTGAATGTATACTTACGTATTACACAGTTGCAGATGAATAGAAAGTCAGTCAGATTGAGATCCAGATGCAGACAACTGCAAACACTTGGAGATCGATAGCCTCTTGGGATCATGAAGTCCTGTGAACAAGTAAGACAAAGAAGAAAATCAAAATATGAAAAGAAACTGAATGTTTACTTACCTGTAAAACAGTTGCAGATGAATACACAGCCAATAAGACGAAAAATCCAGATGCATTTGAATAGTCTCTTGGGATCACAAGGTCCTGTGAACAAGTAAGACAAAGAAGAAAGTCAATACATGAAAAGAAACGGAATGTATACTTACCTATTGCACAGTTGCAGATGAATAGAACGTCAGTCAGATTGAGATCCAGATGCAGACAACGGCAAACACTTGGAGATCGATAGCCTCTTGGGATCATGAAGTCCTGTGAACAAGTAAGACAAAGAAGAAAATCAAAATATGAAAAGAAATTGAATGTATACTTACCTATAACACAGTTGCAGATGAATACACAGCCAATAAAACGTAAAATCCAGATGCAGACAACAGCAAACAGCTGGAGATGAATAGTCTCTTGGGATCATGAGGTCCTGTAAACAAGACAAAAAAAAGTCAATACATAAATAGAAACGGAATGTATACTTACCTGTTACAAAGTTGCAGATGAATACACAGCCAGTAAGAAAGAGTTCCAGATGCAGACAACCACATACCGATAGACAAGGACAGTCTCTTGGGATCATGAAGTCCTTGGAACAAGTAAGACAGAGAAGAAAGTCAATACATGAAAAGAAACTGAATGTATACTTACCTGTTACACAGTTGCAAATGAATAGAAAGTCAGTCAGATTGAGTTCCAGATGCAGACAACGGCAAACACTTGGAGATTGATAGCCTCTTGGGATCAGGAAGTCCTGTCAAGAAGTAAGACAAAGAAGAAAATCAAAACATGAAAACAAACTGAATGTATACTTACCTGTTACACAGTTGCAGATGAATACCCAGTCAGTAAGAAAGAATTCCAGACGCAGACAATCACATACAGCTGGACATGGACAGTCTCTTGGGATCATGAAGTCCTGTGAATAAGTAAGACAAATAAGAAAGTCAATACAAGAAAAGAAACTGAATGTATACTTACCTGTTACACAGTTGCAGATGAAAAGAAACGGAATGTATACTTACCTGTTGCACAGTTGCAGATGAATAGAAAGTCAGTCAGATTGAGTTCCAGATGCAGACAACGGCAAACACTTGGAGATCGATAGCCTCTTGGGATCATGAAGTCCTGTGAACAAGTAAGACAAAGAAGAAAATCAAAATATGAAAAGAAATTGAATGTATACTTACCTATAACACAGTTGCAGATGAATACACAGCCAATAAAACGTAAAATCCAGATGCAGACAACAGCAAACAGCTGGAGATGAATAGTCTCTTGGGATCATGAGGTCCTGTAAACAAGACAAAGAAGAAAGTCAATACATGAAAAGAAGCTGAATGTATACTTACCTGTTACAAAGTTGCAGATGAATACACAGCCATTAAGAAAGAATTCCAGATGCAGACAACCACATACAGCTGGACATCGATAGCCTCTTGGGATCATGAGGTCCTGTAAACAAGACAAAAAGAAAGTCAATACATGAAAAGAAACTGAATGTATACTTACCTGTTACACAGTTGCAGTTGAAAAAAAGCCAGTAAGCCAGAGTTCCAGATTCAGACAACCATATAAATTTGATGTATAGTCTCTTGGGATCACGTGGTCCTGTGAACAAGTAAGACAAAGAAGAAAGTCAATACATGAAACGAAATTGAATGTATACTTACCTGTTACACAGTTGCAGATGAATAGAAAGTCAGTAAGATTGAGATCCTGATGCAGACAACGACAAACACTTGGAGATCGATAGCCTCTTGGGATCACAAAGTCCTGTGAACAAGTAAGACAAAGAAGAAAATCAAAATATGAAAAGAAACTGAATGTATACTTACCTGTTACACAGTTGCAGATGACTACACAGCCAAGAAGACGAAAAATCCAGATGTAGACAAAGGCAAACAGCTGGAGATGAATAGTCTCTTGGGATCATGAAGTCCTGTGAACAAATAAGACAAAGAAGAATGTCAATACATGAAAAGAAGCTGAATGTATACTTACCTGTTACACAGTTGCAGATGAAAAAAAAGCCAGTAAGCCAGAGTTCCAGATTCACACAACCATATACAGTTGATGTATTGTCTCTTGGGATCATGAAGTCCTGTGAACAAGTAAGACAAAGAAGAAAGTCAAAACATGAAAAGAAACTGAATGTATACTTACCTGTTACACAGTTGCAGATGAAAAAAAAAGCTAGTAAGCCAGAGGTCCAGATGCAGATAACCATATACAGTTGATGTATAGTCTCTTGGGATCACGAGGTTCTGTGAACAAGTTAGACAAAGAAGAAAGTCAATACATGAAAAGAAACTGAATGCTTAGTTACAGATTAATAGAATTAGTTGCAGATGAATAGAAAGTCAGTCAGATTGAGTTCCAGATGCAGACAACGGAGGACACATTTCGCTGTACAATGTACACTGTACAGTGACAAATACGTGCACCTTACCTTACCTTGGGATCATGAGGTCCTGTAAACAAGAAAAAAAGAAAGTCAATACATGAAAAGAAACTGAATGCTTACTTACCGATTACACAGTTGGAGATGAATACACAGCCATTAAGAAAGAATTCCAGATGCAGACAACCATATACAGCTGGACATGGACAGACTCTTGGGATCATGAAGTCCTGTGAACAAGTAAGACAAAATAGAAAGTCAATACATGAAAAGAAGCTGAATGTATACTTACCTGTTACACAGTTGCAGATGAAAAAAAGCCAGTAAGCCAGAGTTCCAGATTCAGTCAACCATATACAGTTGATGTATAGTCTCCTGGGATCATGAAGTCCTGTGAACAAGTAAGACAAAGAAGAAAATCCAAATATGAAAAGAAACTGAATGTATACTTACCTGTAACACAGTTGCAGATTAATACACAGCCAATAAGATGAAAAATCCAGATGCAGACAACGGCAAACAGCTGGAGATGAATAGTCTCTTGGGATCATGAGGTCCTGTAAACAAGTAAGACAAAGAAGAAAGTCAATACATGAAAAGAAACTGAATGCTTACTTACCGATTACACAGTTGCAAATGAAAAAAATAAAGCCAGTAAGCCAGAATTCCAGATTCAGACAACCATATACAGCTGGACATCGATAGCCTCTTGGGATCATGAGGTCCTGTAAACAAGACAAAAAAAAAAGCCAATACATGAAAAGAAACTGAATGTATACTTACCTGTTACACAGTTGCAGTTGAAAAAAAGCCAGTAAGCCAGAGTTCCAAATTCTGACAACCAAATACAGCTGGACATCGATAGCCTCTTGGGATCACGAGGTCCTGTGAACAAGGAAGACAAAGAAGAAAGTCAATACATGAAAAGAAATTGAATGTATACTTACCTGTTACAAAGTTGCAGATGAATACAAATCCAGTAAGAAAGAATTCCAGATGCAGACAACCACATCCAGCTGGACATGGAAAGTCTCTTGGGATCATGAGGTCCTGTAAACAAGTGAAAGAAGAAAGTCAATACATGAAAAGAAACTAAATGTATACTTACCTGTTACAAAGTTGCAGATGAATACAAAGCCAGTAAGAAAGAATTCCAGATGCAGACAACCACATACAGCTTGACATGGATAGCCTCTTGGGATCATGAAGTCCTGTGAACAAGTAAGACAAAGAAGAAAATCAAAAGATGAAAAAAAACTGAATGTATACTTACCTGTTACACAGTTGCAGATGAAAAGAAACGGTATGTATACTTACCAGTTGCACAGTTGCAGATGAATAGAAAGTCATTCAGATTGAGTTGCAGACGCAGACAACGGCAAACACTTGGAGATCTATAGCCTCTTGGGATCATGAAGTCCTGTGAACAAGTAAGACAAAGAAGAAAGTCAAAACATGAAAAGAAACTGAATGTTTACTTACCTGTAACACAGTTGCAGATGAATACACAGCCAATAAGACGAAAAATCCAGATGCAGTTGAATAGTCTCTTGGGATCACGAGGTCCTGTGAAGAAGTAAGACAAAGAAGAAAGTCAATACATGAAAAGAAACGGAATGTATACTTACCTATAACACAGTTGCAGATGAATACACAGCCAATAAAATGTAAAATCCAGATGCAGACAACGGCAAACAGCTGGAGATGAATAGTCTCTTGGGATCATGAGGTCCTGTAAACAAGACAAAAAAAAAAGTCAATACATGAATAGAAACGGAATGTATACCCACCTGTTACACAGTTGCAGATGAAAAGAAACGGAATGTATACTTACCTGTTACACAGTTGCAGATGAATACACAGCCAGTAAGAAAGAGTTCCAGTTGCAGACAACCACATACAGCTGGACATGGACAGTCTCTTGGGATCATGAAGTCCTGTGAACAAGTAAGACAAAGAAGAAAGTCAATACATGAAAAGAAACTGAATGTATACTTACCTGTTACACAGTTGCAGATGAATAGAAAGTCAGTCAGATTGAGTTCCAGATGCAGACAACGGCAAACACTTGGAGATCGATAGCCTCTTGGGGTCATGAAGTCCTGTGAACAAGTAAGAAAAAGAAGAAAGTCAAAACATGAAAAGAAACTGAATGTATACTTACCTGTTGCACAGTTGCAGATGAATAGAAAGTCAGAAACGGAAGTCAAGAAACGGAATGTATACTTACCTGTTGCACAGTTGCAGATGAATAGAAAGTCAGTCAGATTGAGTTCCAGATGCAGACAACGGCAAGCACTTGGAGATCGATAGCGTCTTGGGATCATGAAGTCCTGTCACGAAGTAAGACAAAGAAGAAAATCAAAACATAAAAAGATACTGAATGTATACTTACCTGTTACACAGTTACAGATGAATACACAGTCAGTAAGAAAGAATTCCAGATGCAGACAACCACATACAGCTGGAAACCGATAGCCTCTTGGGATCATGAAGTCCTGTAAACAAGACAAAAAGAAAGTCAATACATGAATCAGAATCAGATTCAGAATCAGAATCTCTTTATTTCATATGTTACACATACAAGGAATTTGTCTTGGTGAGAGCAACACGTATGACAAGTAACAAAAAAAAAACAAAAACAGAATATTCTTAAACTAAAGGAAAATGACACTAAACAATAAATAGGGTAGGGGATAAATTAAAAAAGTAAAAAGTACTAAGGTAAAAAAGAGCTGAAAATATATTTACAGAAAAGAACATCTGTACAGGTGTGCAAATAGTCATAGTGCAAAATAGGCAGAGTGCAAAATAGCTGTTCAGTCCGGTTTGGTACAGTTCAGTTGTAAGTTTGAGGTTTACAGTGGGAGGTCTCCACTGTGATTGAGGAGCGCTACAGCTCTGGGGAAGAAGCTGTTAGCATGACGTGTTGTGCTGGTTTTGATGGACCGCAGTCTTCTACCCGAGGGGAGTGTCTGGAAGAGGAGGTGTCCAGGATGTGAGGGGTCAGATGTTATCTTGCCAGCCCGCTTCCTCATCCTGCTGGTGTAGATCTGCTGAAGTGATGGCAGGTTACATCCGATGATCCTCTCTGCTGTCCTGATGATGCGCTGGAGTTTGGTTCTTTCTTGTGAGGTGGAGGAACCAAACCAGATAGTTATGGAGGCTGTGATAATGGACTCGATGATCGCTGTGTAGAACTGGATCATCAGGGTCTGTGGCAGGTTGAATTTCTTGAGCTGTCTCAAGAAGAACATTCTTTGTTGAGCTTTCTTGATGATGGAGATGGTGTTTTTCTCCCATTTCAAGTCTCTGGAAATGGTGGTGACCAGGAACTTGAGTGACTCCACCATTGATGCTGCAGTGTTGTTGATGTGGAAGGGGGGAAGGGTGGGTGGATTGCGTCGGACGTCCACCACCACCTCTACAGTCTTTTCTGTGTTTAGCAGCAGGTGGTTGTTGCTGCACCAGGACAACGGCAAACAGCTGGAAATGAATAGTCTCTTGGGATCATGAGGTCCTGTAAACAAGTAAGACAAAGAAGAAAGTCAAAACATGAAAAGAAACTGAATGTATACTTACCTGTTACACAGTTGCAGATGAATACACAGTCAGTAAAAAAAAAGAATTCCAGATGCAGACAACCACATACAGCTGGACATGGACAGTCTCTTGGGATCATGAAGTCCTGTGAATAAGTAAGACGAATAAGAAAGTCAATACATGAAAAGAAACTGAATGTATACTTACCTGTTACACAGTTGCAGATGAAAAGAAACTGAATGTATACTTACCTGTTACACAGTTGCAGATGAATAGAAAGTCAGTAAGAAAGAATTCCAGATGCAGACAACCACATACAGCTGGACATCGATAGCCTCTTGGGATCATGAAGTCCGGTAAACAAGACAAAAAGAAAGTCAATACATGAAAAGAAACTGAATGTATACTTACCTGTTACAAAGTTGCAGATGAATAAATAGCCAGTAAGAAAGAATTCCAGATGCAGACAACGACATCCAGCTGGACATGGATAGTCTCTTGGGATCATGAGGTTCTGTAAACAAGACAAAGAAGAAAGTCAATACATGAAAAGAAACTGAATGTATACTTACCTGTTACACAGTTGCAGATGAATACACAGTCAGTAAGAAAGAATTCCAGATGCAGACAACCACATACAGCTGGACATGGACAGTCTCTTGGGATCATGAAGTCCTGTGAACAAGTAAGAAAAAGAAGAAAGTCAAAACATGAAAAGAAACTGAATGTATACTTACCTGTTGCACAGTTGCAGATGAATAGAAAGTCAGAAACGGAAGTTAAGAAACGGAAACGGAAGTCAAGAAACGGAATGTATACTTACCTGTTGCACAGTTGCAGATGAATAGAAAGTCAGTCAGATTGAGTTCCAGATGCAGACAATGGCAAACACTTGGAGATCTATACCTCTTGGGATCATGAAGTCCTGTAAAAAAGACAAAAAAAAGTCAATACATGAAGAGAAACGGAATGTATACTTACCTGTTACACAGTTGCAGATGAATACAAAGCCAGTAAGAAAGAATTCCAGATGCAGACAACCACATACAGCTGGACATCGATAGCCTCTTGGGATCATGAAGTCCTGTCAAGAAGTAAGACAAAGAAGAAAATCAAAACATGAAAAGAAACTGAATGTATACTTATATGATACACAGTTGCAGATGAATACACAGTCAGTAAGAAAGAATTCCAGATGCAGACAACCAAATTCAGCTGGACATCGATAGCCTCTTGGGATCATGAAGTCCTGTAAACAAGACAAAAAAAGTCAATACATGAAGAGAAACGGAATGTATACTTACCTGTTACACAGTTGCAGATGAATACAAAGCCAGTAAGAAAGAATTCCAGATGCAGACAACCACATACAGCTGGACATCGATAGCCTCTTGGGATCATGAAGTCCTGTAAACAAGTAAGACAAAGAAGAAAATCAAAACATAAAAAGAAACTGAATGTTTACTTACCTTTAACACAGTTGCAGATGAATACACAGCCAATAAGACAAAAAATCCAGATGCAGATAAATAGTCTCTTGGGATCATGAGGTCCTGTAAACAAGACAAAGAAGAAAGTCAATGCATGAAAAGAAGCTGAATGTATACTTACCTGTAACAAAGTTCCAAATGAATACACAACCATTAAGAAAGAATTCCAGATGCAGACAACCACAAATAGCTGGACATGGACAGTCTCTTGGGATCATGAAGTCCTGTGAACAAGTGAGACAACGAAGAAAGTCAATACATGAAAAGAAACTGAATGTATACTTAACTGTTACAAAGTTGCAGATGAATACAAAGCCAGTAAGAAAGAATTCCAGATGCAGACAACCACATCCAGCTGGACATGAATAGTCTCTTGGGATCATGAGGTCCTGTACACAAGACAAAGAAGAAAGTCAATACATGAAAAGTAACTGAATTTATACTTACCTGTTACACTGTTGCAGATGAATACACAGTCAGTAAGAAAGAATTCCAGATGCAGACAACCACATACAGCTGGACATCGATAGCCTCTTGGGATCATGAGGTCCTGTAAACAAGACAAAGAAGAAAGTCAATACATGAAAAGAAACTGAATGTATACTTACCTGTTACACAGTTGCAGATGAAAAAAAAAGCTAGTAAGCCAGAGTTTCAGATGCAGATAACCATATACAGTTGATGCATAGTCTCTTGGGATCACGAGGTTCTGTGAACAAGTAAGAAAGAAGAAAGTCAATACATGAAAAGAATCTGAATGCTTATTTACCGATTACACAGTTTTAGATGAATAGAAAGTCAGTCAGATTGAGATCCATATGCAGACAACGGCAAACACTTGGAGATCGATAGCCTCTTGGGATCATGAAGTCCTGTGAACAAGTAAGACAAAGAAGAAAATCAAAATATGAAAAGAAACGGAATGTATACTTACCTGTAACACAGTTGCAGATGAATAGAAAGTTAGTCAGATTGAGTTCCAGATGCAGATAATGGCAAGAAGTTGGAGATGAATAGTCTCTTGGGATCATGAGGTCCTGTAAACAAGAAAAAAAGAAAGTCAATACATGAAAAGAAACTGAATGCTTACTTACCAATTACACAGTTGGAGATGAATACACAGCCATTAAGAAAGAATTCCAGATGCAGACAACCACATACAGCTGGACATGGACAGACTCTTGGGATCATGAAGTCCTGTGAACAAGTAAGACAAAGAAAAAAGTAAATACATGAAAAGAAACTGAATGTATACTTACCTGTAACACAGTTGCAGATGAACACAGCCAATAAGACGAAAAATCCAGATGCAGACAATGGCAAACACTTGGAGATCGATAGCCTCATGGGATCATGAAGTCCTGTCAACAAGTAACAAAGAACAAAATCCAAATATGAAAAGAAACTGAATGTATACTTACCTGTATCACAGTTGCAGATTAATACACAGCCAATAAGATGAAAAATCCAGATGCAGACAACAGCAAACAGCTGGAGATGAATAGTCTCTTGGGATCATGAGGTCCTGTAAACAAGTATGACAAAGAAGAAAGTCAATACATGAAAAGAAACTGAATGCTTACTTACCGATTACACAGTTGCAGATGAAAAAAATAAAGCCAGTAAGCCAGAGTTCCAGATTCAGACAACCATATACAGTTGATTTATAGTCTCTTGGGATCACGAGGTACTGTGAACAAGTAAGACAAAGAAGAAAGTCAATACATGAAAAGAAGCTGAATGTATACTTACCTGTTACACAGTTGCAGATGAATACACAGCCATTAAGAAAGAATTCCAGATGCAGACAACCACATCCAGCTGGACACAGATAGTCTCTTGGGATCATGAGGTCCTGTAAAGAAGACAAAGAAGAAAGTCAATATATGAAAAGAAACTGAATGTATACTTACCTGTTACACAGTTGCAGATGAATACACAGCTAGCAAGAAAGAATTTCAGATGCAGACAACAACATACAGCTGGAGATCGATAGCCTGTTGGGATCATGAGGTCCTGTAAACAAGACAAAAAGAAAGTCAATACATGAAAAGAAACTGAATGTATACTTACCTGTTACACAGTTGCAGATGAATAGAAAGTCAGTCAGATTGAGATCCAGATGCAGACAACGGCAAACACTTGGAGATCGATAGCCTCTTGGGATCATGAAGTCCTGTGAACAAGTAAGACAAAGAAGAAAATCAAAATATGAAAAGAAACGGAATGTATACTTACCTGTAACACAGTTGCAGATGAATAGAAAGTTAGTCAGATTGAGTTCCAGATGCAGATAATGGCAAGAAGTTGGAGATGAATAGTCTCTTGGGATCATGAGGTCCTGTAAACAAGAAAAAAAGAAAGTCAATACATGAAAAGAAACTGAATGCTTACTTACCAATTACACAGTTGGAGATGAATACACAGCCATTAAGAAAGAATTCCAGATGCAGACAACCACATACAGCTGGACATGGACAGACTCTTGGGATCATGAAGTCCTGTGAACAAGTGAGACAAAGAAGAAAGTCAATACATGAAAAGAAGCTGAATGTATACTTACCTGTTACACAGTTGCAGATGAAAAAAAGCCAGTAAGCCAGAGTTCCAGATTCAATCAACCATATACAGTTGATGTATAGTCTCCTGGGATCATGAAGTCCTGTGAACAAGTAAGACAAAGAAAAAAGTAAATACATGAAAAGAAACTGAATGTATACTTACCTGTAACACAGTTGCAGATGAACACAGCCAATAAGACGAAAAATCCAGATGCAGACAATGGCAAACACTTGGAGATCGATAGCCTCATGGGATCATGAAGTCCTGTCAACAAGTAACAAAGAACAAAATCCAAATATGAAAAGAAACTGAATGTATACTTACCTGTATCACAGTTGCAGATTAATACACAGCCAATAAGATGAAAAATCCAGATGCAGACAACAGCAAACAGCTGGAGATGAATAGTCTCTTGGGATCATGAGGTCCTGTAAACAAGTATGACAAAGAAGAAAGTCAATACATGAAAAGAAACTGAATGCTTACTTACCGATTACACAGTTGCAGATGAAAAAAATAAAGCCAGTAAGCCAGAGTTCCAGATTCAGACAACCATATACAGTTGATTTATAGTCTCTTGGGATCACGAGGTACTGTGAACAAGTAAGACAAAGAAGAAAGTCAATACATGAAAAGAAGCTGAATGTATACTTACCTGTTACACAGTTGCAGATGAATACACAGCCATTAAGAAAGAATTCCAGATGCAGACAACCACATCCAGCTGGACACAGATAGTCTCTTGGGATCATGAGGTCCTGTAAAGAAGACAAAGAAGAAAGTCAATATATGAAAAGAAACTGAATGTATACTTACCTGTTACACAGTTGCAGATGAATACACAGCTAGCAAGAAAGAATTTCAGATGCAGACAACAACATACAGCTGGAGATCGATAGCCTGTTGGGATCATGAGGTCCTGTAAACAAGACAAAAAGAAAGTCAATACATGAAAAGAAACTGAATGTATACTTACCTGTTACACAGTTGCAGTTGAAAAAAAGCCAGTAAGCCAGAGTTCCAGATTCAGACAACCATATACAGTTGATGTATAGTCTCTTGGGATGATGAGGTCCTGTGAACAAGTAAGACAAAGAAGAAAGTCAATACATGAAAAGAAATTGAATGTATACTTACCTGTAACACAGTTGCAGATGAAAAGAAACGGAATGTATACTTACCTGTTACAATGTTGCAGATGAATACACAGTCAGTAAGAAAGAGTTCCAGATGCAGACAACCACATACAGCTGGACAAGGACAGTCTCTTGGGATCATGAAGTCCTGTGAACAAGTAAGACAAAGAAGAAAATCAAAATATGAAAAGAAATTGAATGTATACTTACCTATAACACAGTTGCAGATGAATACACAGCCAATAAAACGTAAAATCCAGATGCAGACAACGGCAAACAGCTGGAGATGAATAGTCTCTTGGGATCATGAGGTCCTGTGAACAAGTAAGACAAAGAAAAAAGTCAATACATGAAAAGAAACTGAATGTATACTTACATGTTACAAAGTTGCAGATGAATGCATCTGGAATTCTTTCTTACTGGATTTGTAGACAACCACATCCACCTGGACAGGGATAGTCTCTTGGGATCATGAGGTCCTGTAAACAAGACAAAGAAAAAAGTCAATAAATGAAAAGAAACTGAATGTATACTTACCTGTTACACAGTTGCAGATGAATAGAAAGTCAGTAAGAAAGAATTCCAGATGCAGACAACCACATCCAGCTGGACATGGATAGTCTCTTGGGATCATGAGGTCCTGTAATCAAGACAAAGAAGAAAGTCAATACATGAAAAGAAACTGAATGTACACTTACCTGTTACACAGTTGCAGATGAATAGAAAGTCAGTCACATTATGTTCCAGATGCAGACAACGGCAAACACTTGGAGATCTATAGCCTCTTGGGGTCATGAAGTCCTGTGAACAAGTAAGAAAAAGAAGAAAGTCAAAACATGAAAAGAAACTGAATGTATACTTACCTGTTGCACAGTTGCAGATGAATAGAAAGTCAGTCACATTGAGTTCCAGATGCAGACAACGGCAAACACTTGGAGATCTATAGCCTCTTGGGATCATGAAGTCCTGTCAGCAAGTAAGACAAAGAAGAAAGTCAATACATGAAAAGAAACTGAATGTATACTTACCTGTTACACAGTTGCAGATGAATACACAGCCATTAAGAAAGAATTCCAGATGCAGACAACCACAAATAGCTGGACATGGACAGTCTCTTGGGATCATGAAGTCCTGTGAACAAGACAAAGAAGAAAGTCAATACATGAAAAGAAACTGAATGTATACTTACCTGTTACACAGTTGCAGATGAATAGGAAGTAAGTTAGAGTGAGGTCCAGATGCAAACAACGGCAAGCACTTGGAGATCGATAGCCTCTTGGGATCATAAAGTCCTGTAAACAAGACAAAAAGAAAGTCAATACATGAAAAGAAGCTGAATGTATACTTACCTGTTACACAGTTGGAGATGAAAAAAAAGCCAGTAAGCCAGATTCACACAACCATATACAGTTGATGTATAGTCTCTTGGGATCATGAATTCCTGTGAACAAGTCAGACAAAGAAGAAAGTCAATACATGAAAAGAAACTGAATGTATACTTACCTGTTACACAGTTGCAGATGAAAAGAAACGGAATGTATACTTACCTGTTACACAGCTGCAGATGAATACACAGTCAGCAAGAAAGAATTCCAGATGCAGACAACCACATACAGCTGGACAAGGACAGTCTCTTGGGATCATGAAGTCCTGTGAACAAGTCAATACATAAAAAAAACTGAATGTATACTTACCTGTTACAAAGTTGCAGATGAATACAAAGCCAGTAAGAAAGAATTCCAGATGCAGACAACCACATCCAGCTGGACAAGGACAGTCTCTTAGGATCATGAGGTCCTGTAAACAAGACAAAGAAGAAAGTCAATACATGAAAAGAAACTGAATGTATACTTACCTGTTACACAGTAGCAGATGAATAGAAAGTCAGTCAGATTGAGTTCCAGATGCAGACAACGGCAAACACTTGGAGATTGATAGCCTCTTGGGGTCATGAAGTCCTGTGAACAAGTAAGAAAAAGAAGAAAATAAAAATATGAAAAGAAATTGAATGTATACTTACCTATAACACAGTTGCAGATGAATGCACAGCCAATAAAACGTAAAATCCAGATGCAGACAACGGCAAACAGCTGAAGATGAATAGTCTCTTGGGATCATGAAGTCCTGTAAACAAGACAAAAAGAAAGTCAATACATGAAAAGAAACTGAATGTATACTTACCTGTTACACAGTTGCAGATGAATACACAGTCAGAAAGAAAGAATTCCAGTTGCAGACAACCACATCCAGCTGGACATAGACAGTCTCTTGGGATCATGAAGTCCTGTGAACAAGTAAGACAAAGAAGAAAGTCAATACATGAAAAGAAACTGAGTGTATACTTACCTGTTACACAGTTGCAGATGAAAAGAAACGGAATGTATACTTACCTGTTACACAGTTGCAGATGAATACACAGCCAATAACACGAAAAATCCAGGTGCAGTTGAATAGTCTCTTGGCATGATGAGGTCCTGTAAACAAGACAAAGAAGAAAGTCAATACATGAAAAGAAACTGAATGTATACGTACCTGTTACACAGTTGCAGATGAATAGAAAGTCAGTTAGATTGAGTTCCAGATGCAGACAACGGCAAACACTTGGAGATCGATAGCCTCTTGGGATCATGAAGTCCTGTCAACAAGTAAGACAAAAAAGAAAATCAAAATATGAAAAGAATCTGAATGTTTACTTACCTGTAACACAGTTGCAGATGAATACAAAGCCAATAAGACGAAAAATCCAGATGCAGATGAATAGTCTCTTGGCATAATGAGGTCCTGTAAACAAGACAAAGAAGAAAGTCAATACATGAAAAGAAACTGAATGCTTACTTACCTACTACACAGTTGCAGATGAATAGAAAGTCAGTCAGATTGAGATCCAGACGCAGACAACGGCAAACACTTTGTCTTACTTGTTGACAGGACTTCATGATCCCAAGAGGCTATCGATCTCAAAGTGTTTGCCGTTGTCTGCGTCTGGATCTCAATCTGACTGACTTTCTATTCATCTGCAACTGTGTAACAGGTAAGTAAGCATTCAGTTTCTTTTCATATTTTGATTTTCTTCTTTGTCTTACTTGTTGACAGGACTTCATGATCCCAAGAGGCTATCGATCTGAAAGAAGAAAATCAAAATATGAAAAGAAACTGAATGTATACTTACCTGTTACACAGTTGCAGATGAATACACAGCCATTAAGAAAGAATTCCAGATGCAGATGAAGAGCAAGTTAGTTGATTGAGAAACATCCAACCAAGAAAAACGCATTTTTAGCTAAACAAAAAAACAAAACACTTTTCGGTTGAGAGTCATATCTTATATGAAGACATATTAGAAAAGCCTATTATCTTTTGAAAATAACAAAATCTGACATGTGTGACTGTCATTGTAAGGCCAAGTAGGAAGGCATTAAGAATCAGTCCAAAAAATAATTATATCAGACAAAGTATTTATGAGTGTAGGACTTACAGGTCTGATATGATGGAGTTACAGCAAAGGATTAAACATTTTTAATCAATAATAAGGCCAGTGAATGTCAGTTTTCTTGGCTGGGTATTTTCACAGCTGTTGTATCTTGTTTGGTGTTTCTGGGCTTTACAGCTCTTTATGTCAAGTGTAAACAGATCCAAAGTGTCATTCTCAGTGCTGATTACATCTGAAATTAACCATAAACCAGAGGTGAGTGGCTAGCAACAGGGTAATGCAGCTCAACACATGTTTCAGTTTACTACACACCCATGTCGCCTCTCCAAAGTCACAGTGATTCTAAAGTCACTCAATACAAAGCACTTAAAAACCAAACCATAAAACACTGCTTAAATCACAAATACATTAATAAAGACTTTGAGCCCATTTCCCTGAAACGGTTCACCCATTAAAGATAATAGACAAAGAAGGTTGGGAGCAGGTGGCTAGTGTTTTCTTACCTGACTGGTGTGACTGGGTAGGGCCAGTAAGTCCTGGCATAGCACCTTCTCTATGTTCCTGGAGAGTACAACAGATCCCAGGCAGCACATGTGAAGCCTTTCTCGGTGGTAAAGGACCAGACATCAAACCTGCAATCAGCAGTGGAGTGCAAAAAGTCTGCAGAATGGCTTGCTCCCTCATCAGTAGGTAAGCAAGTGGCCCAGAGACGACAATCCTGGCGTCTGTCTTCTTTCAAACTGTGTCTTGAATCTAGTGCACTAGTGGCACCGTGACACTGTGGCATTACCCTTTGGGCCCTATATTTAAGAGTGTCTTACAATAAAATTTTCAACAGTGAGAACGCCGCCCTTAGTAGTTGTCCTCGTTGCTGGAGCATGCAGAGCCATAGACAAACTGCTGAAGACATTTAATTGGTTAGAGAGGTGAAAACCAGCTGTGGGGGTGTAGAAAACCTCTGTTTTCCATGGTCAAGATGATGCTTGCAGGGCTGCTCCATGGCCACCATTGTCTTTGAAGAAAAAAACACAGAGGTTAGTTAGTTAGTAAAGCAAAGTAATGTAAAGTAACACACATAGTGTATTCCAAGATTAAGACAAAGAAGGTTGGGAGCAGGTGGCTAGTGTTTTCTTACCTGACTGGTGTGACTGGGTAGGGCCAGTAAGTCCTGGCATAGCACCTTCTCTATGTTCCTGGAGAGTACAACAGATCCCAGGCAGCACATGTGAAGCCTTTCTCGGTGGTAAAGGACCAGACATCAAACCTGCAATCAGCAGTGGAGTGCAAAAAGTCTGCAGAATGGCTTGCTCCCTCATCAGTAGGTAAGCAAGTGGCCCAGAGACGACAATCCTGGCGTCTGTCTTCTTTCAAACTGTGTCTTGAATCTAGTGCACTAGTGGCACCGTGACACTGTGGCATTACCCTTTGGGCCCTATATTTAAGAGTGTCTTACAATAAAATTTTCAACAGTGAGAACGCCGCCCTTAGTAGTTGTCCTCGTTGCTGGAGCATGCAGAGCCATAGACAAACTGCTGAAGACATTTAATTGGTTAGAGAGGTGAAAACCAGCTGTGGGGGTGTAGAAAACCTCTGTTTTCCATGGTCAAGATGATGCTTGCAGGGCTGCTCCATGGCCACCATTGTCTTTGAAGAAAAAACACAGAGGTTAGTTAGTTAGTAAAGCAAAGTAATGTAAAGTAACACACATAGTGTATTCCAAGATTAAAACTGGCTAAGATAAACAATCAATAGCTATCAGCTGGGATACAGACAGACAGAAAGAGCATTGTGGATGGATGGAGAGAGAAAAGAGTTGTAAGGGAACAAGACAGGAAAACAAACCCCAGAAACTTACTAAACTCTGTTAACATGGCTGCACCTAATCTCACCCCCAATACCCAACTTCACCACTTTCACCATTGGTACTATTTTCATATGTTTCTAAGACTAGAACAAGCTGAATTTAAAAGAACAGGTCATGTGTTTGTACATCCAAGCACATTTTCACTAGAGTTTGGGGAGCTCAGTCAAGTTAGTTTGATATTGGATCTGCAGATATTTACTTCTCCCCTGCTCTCACTCACAATGTCCTAACATCTCTGACATGATTTTTTTAAACAATAGAGAACAGATAAACTGCAATCACTAAATATTCTTCTCAAAATGAAAAGACTGGAAATGTTGAGGAAATATAATCAAAATAGCCAGAATTCTTGCAGCAGGTGCCGTAGATGGTAAAAGAACGTCTATAAAGTGTGGATACCGAAAACTCTCACAGAGATAAGGAGCTGCTGGTGTTAGTTAAAAAGACAGTCAAACCTACTGAAGAACAGAGACTAAATAAAAATCAATGACTAACCTTAACTTCCTCACTTTTAAGGAATGGATATATTTTAGCACTTTAGACAATATAAACATGCATGTAGCACATTTTTATAACGAATAAATCATTACTGTGACACTGTCATAAAATATGCCTATTTGAACCATTTTTAAATAATATTGTTCCAGTAAAACATCCATATAGCTTACACATCTAAAGTCAGCTGTAGTGTACAGAGACACATCTGATAAATATACTACAACCCTTAGAATAGCCAGATTACAATTTGCTAACAAATTAAGAGATCCTGGAGAATTCTGGAGAAAGGTCTTGTGGACAAATGAGACTAGGATTAACCTATATCAGAGTGATGGAAAGACAGAAATTGTGGATTGCTCACTCGCGCTTCAAGGGAGGTAAAATTTAGTTTGCACTCACCCTCTTATTTACGGTACATACTTGGAGCCCATAGGAACCATCCAAAACATAGGTGTTGGAAAGCTCCCACAAAGGTGTTTGTACTTCAGAAATCTTTCTTTCTGAAGACATTTTATAATCCTGGGTGTTTCCTTGTGAAAGTAAAGTCTGAACTGTGCAAGTCCTCAGTTTGAGTTGCTGAGAGTCAATTTAGGAGTGATCCCTTTATCCTACAGAGTGCTCTGTGTGTAAGTTTATTCTAATGTCCATATGAAAGCACAAAACCTCATGAATAAAAACATACACAAGGCTTGGCTGAACATATAAGGAAACGTACAACTTACTTAGAACCTATAGTTCCATCAGTAATCTTCATTACAGTGAAGTTAGCCACAGCTAAACCTTTGCTAAAGCATGGTTCTCTCCTTTTGGCTTGTAACCTGGCCTACTTCCAATATACTGCCACATAGTGGATGGAGTAGGAATTACCATGTAAAATGCCATCTGTTGCAACAATGGAGTCACATGGGTATCAGCTATGGCTTCAAGTTGTAGGACTTTTTATGGCATTATAGACAATAGGCAAGTGGCTTAAAGGTCCAACCACAACAGGCCCAATGAGACATAAAGAACCAGCACAACAGGCCCAGTGAGACTAGGGATGCACCTATCAGATATTAGGATCGGATATGTGTCCCTATATTAACAACGACCCCTTTTGGTCTCACTGACTTAATATTTCAGAATTACTTATTTTAGTGACAAATAAATAGCAATTTAATACATTCATATCTGTGTGTTAATTTGTTGTATTTTATTTTACAAACATGGTGAGGTAAACAGTTTATTTTTTTAACAATGTATCGGATCAATATTGTGTATCGATCGATAAGTTTATGTATTGGTATAGAAACTGAACAATGTTGGTGCATCATTAAATGTAACATATAGGAAACAGTGTGTCTTTGACAACTTCCCTAGTTAATAGAATATGCCTACATTGATAAATCCCCATACGTTTCACCCTGATTGGTGAATGTTTAGCCTTTCAAATGCATGCTTGAATGTGATTGGCTAATGGCAACCACAATAATTGACATGTCAAGTCTTCTGGACAGACAGTATTATAGAATAGGCTAAAGACGCAGTATGTAAAATTGCAGCTTGACTGGCTGTATGGTTTCTGAGAAACAGTTACGTACCACTGACCTCACCCTGCTCTGCTCACTGAGAGACAGGTAATCAGTCACACAAGTCATGTCAGACTTACTATTCAAACGTGCTGTATGTAGCTGTTACTTAATATCTGTCCGTGTCTCTTTGGATTAGGACAGAGTCATCACCACAGGCCCTCTCCTGCATTTTATCCACCGACTTGATGATCTGGTCTTAAAAACTGCTGAAGGTATACAAACTGTCCTCCTAGAACAGCTGCAGCTTTGCTTGGTCTGCCACTCAGAAGATCCAAATTTCATCAAGATGTCTGATGTAAGCCTGTACCTTTTTGTGATGTAAAAATGTGGTGCATGTATAGATTTTAACATGTATTTGTGATGCAATAAGCTGTTTTATTAATTGCTTAAACTATAGAGGAGCATTATTGGGCTAATGAGCATTATGAGCTAAATAGTTTAATTGTCACTTTAACAGGTAAGGACACCAGTTTCTCTCAGAGTTAGCTTAAGTTTTACCTATAAAAAAGGTAACTTTGATTAAAAACAAAATAATAATACTGTCTTGCAGACATCTGATTGATGTCATTTATGGCTGATTTACCGTTACAGTAACTTGATCACAATATTCTGCAAAATAAAATGTAGTAGTTTACTATAGCTCCACTGAATATTGGTTTTGTTTGTTGGTTTTATTTGGTTTCCTAAGAGGAATCTGTAACAGGAACAGGTCATTGTAATTTTATGTGTTACCCAGGTTTTAAATGTTCAGAACATTAAAATCAGATGCAAAGCAAAAAACAATAAATAAATAAAAGCATATAATATATAAAGCAAATAATACAACGTGAATAAACTGCTCAAAACAGCCATTAAAGCAGATAGAAATTGACTTACTGATAAGTAAGGTAAATAAAACGAGCCTTAAATGACAGCCAATAGCTTGTTGCCAAGACTGGTCTGCGTCAGAGACGGCCAATCAGCGCTCAGGGGGGCGTTACCTCGGCTCCTCCGCTAGAGACGTGCTGTGGATCAGAAAAAAGGTGAGAACGGCAGAGTGAAACACGATGGAAAGTTTTATTAAACTTTGTTTCATAAAATCGCTCATAAAGGTGAACGTTGAGAAGTACGACTGAAACGACGATTTGGATTTAGTCTGCATTTGATTTTGTGAGTGTAATAGGTGAAGCTTTTGGTGCAAATAGTTCAAAAGATTAAAAAGAAAAGCCTGTAGAGTTGAGGCCAAAATGCTTAGGGGTCAAGGGGTCATGAGCGAGTGGGCAGTGCTGGCCACCATTTCATGCTGCTAATGAGAGTTTTATATTGAAAGAGGGAAGAAAAAATTGCTTTACTTTGTAAATGTAGTATTATGTGTATCTATTAAGGCGCTGTTTTTGGGAACAGGTCAGTTTTTTCTGGGTGTAATTTTACTCTACTCTGCAATCTGGCTGCACCTGCGTGAACACTCTGCAGCAGTAGTGGCGTGGTGGCGCTGTAAAGTAATCAGTACAGTGCACCGGGGAAGATGCCGCCAAAATTCTGCGTGCTGTGAGCTGCAGATAAAAGTCTTACCACACAGTGCGTCTCACCTGTGGAGCTGTGTCTCTAAAAGCAGCTCAGAACTCAAAGCTAACTTCAGGTTCGCCTGTATCAGGGTTGAGTGCAGAAACAGTCCTAAAGCTTCCTCTGTGAAACTGATACTGCAGCACGCACACTGTTTCCTCTCCCGAGGCCCCGTCTCAAATCAGTCCCTCTTCACTATGTAGTGCACTTTATGGGTCATATAAAAATAGCAGCATCTCCACCAAACAGAGCATGATATGTGTGATCAAGTCATTTCTACTCAGCAGTCGGTTCTACAATTTCCTATTTAGGCTCTCAGAATCATCAGAGACACTTTTCACCTCAAAAGGCACTTGGTGGTCAGTTTGAAGACACTAACCTGTGTGCTGTCCACACCAAAAGAATCACCCTTCTGCTTAAACACCTCCAGCTGGTCGGCAGAGAACGCACAAACCAGGGCAGTGACTTTTACTTTTTATTTGATTTTGATAGTTAAATCACTTAGGAGCTCGCTGAAGTAATGCTAATGTACCAACAGCTGTGCTAGCTAGCTAGGTTAGCAAGTGCTGCTTTCTCAATAAAGCTGTACAGGAAGATCATGGTCATCTTAGCTCCTTTTATTTGAAACAGATTTAGAAGGCATATTAATAATAGAAGCACTTTATAATTGTGTAATTGCATACTGTAGTTCATCTGTTTCTCTGCATACTTTCACCCTGTTCTTCAGTGGTGAGGACCACCACAGAGCAGGTATTCTGTGGGAGGTGAGCTTTTTATAGCACTGCAGTGTTAAATGTCTGGACGAGTCCAGAACAAATGTGTAAACTGCTCGTTTGGAGCGATAAAAGCAACATTCCTGCAACATCCTCAAATCTGAATGTCCAGATCACTTTTCAGAGGTTTTGATGGCCGATTCTAAAGTCGTGATGAGCGGCAAGTTAGCATGGTGACATTCGTCAAAGTGGTACGTGCCAGTGGATGGCATTTTCGGATGGTGCAGTGGCCACTTCCTAGTGCCAGATGCTGATTAGGAACTGAACCCCCTTTCAAAATGTGCCTGAGCTCTTTACCTACTGGATAGGCTTGACTTTGGGCCCAAGTTATCTTACTAAACTGAGAAATCCTGCTTTGTGAAATGCCCCCCAGGAGTGGCTAAATGTTTACATAAGATACAACTGATTTTGTTAGATGAACAGAATTACTGACACATTTGATTCATTTTGTTGCTCTTGGCGTGCAGGTATCCCACCAATGCAGAGTAATAATTTTATTCTTTTATTATTGTTGATCACAGAAGAGTAGTTGGTGTAATATTGGTGGGGACATTTGAGTAATTCTCTTGTTTTGGTTGAGACTGAGAACTTGTGTCTTTGCTAAAGGAATGCATTGTTGGAGAGGATGCTACGCCTGAGGCCCACGTTAAGGTGTTGCGTGAAAAGTACAGGACGACACAACCTGATTTAATGATCGTGAAGGACCACATGAAGACTTTTGCATTGGCAGCATGGAGAAAGGGGTTTGGCCATTGAAAATGTATACTTGTGTCTTTAATAGTCTATTATAAGATATTTTTGGCTATTCAAGGTTTTTACTCTTCACTACTGCCTTCATCACTACACTTTATTGCAACTATATAATGAAACTTTCGTGTATTTTCTGCTTTTATCTTACAGTTGTATGATGAGTTCAATGCCATCCATCCTTTAATGGTGTACGTTTGTCACTGCTTCACCTGAAACAATGCTGGGAGTTTAGCTCTAAAGGCCTCCTAGGTGATCTTCAAGAGATGCTCGTCAAAAGTGTAAGCACACAATTTTTTTATCTTTACCAGCAGACCTACAGACCTACTCTTAATTTCATTGATACACTCAGACATGTACAGTTTCAGGAAAAGGTGCTTCAGTGTGTATCTAATATTACACTAAATGATGTTTAGTATTCCCTTGATGTTTGTGTAATGGGCCATCTGCATAGTAAAGTGATTTCATTGTGGAAAATCTTACTTACTAAACTTGGACACTCTGTGGGTTCTGTGTGGTAAAATGTTGCTTCTGGTTTCTGGTGGGTGCTTTTCTTTTTAATAAGGCTTAATTTTCTCTGGAGTATAAATGTAACCATTTGATATGGATTCTTTGAGTATGGCATACATTTAGCCATGTTAGGATGATTTTTTTTTTTTAGCTGGTATAATAAAACCTTTTTTGCTTTATTTCATTGTTTTGTTTGCTGTGAGTGCCACATTTGAATAGTATTGAGTCTAATTGTTTTTGTTTGTACTGCAACTCTCTTCTGGCTGGTCTCCCTCTGCGCACCATCAGGCCCCTGCAGCTCATCCAGAATGCAGCGGCACGGGTCGTCTTCAATGTCCCTAAATTCAGCCATGTCACTCCACTGCTGCGTTCTCTCCACTGGCTTCCTGTAGCTGCCCGCATCAGATTCAAAACCCTGACGCTGGCCTACAAAGCCAAGACTGGACCAGCCCCTCCGTACTTGATGGCAATGGTCAAAAGCCGGTCTGCACCAAGAGCCCTTCGAGCTTCAAGTACGGCTCGGCTCGACCCGCCATCCCTCAAAATCCGCGGAAGACAAGCGTCCAGACTTTTTTCTGTCCTGGCACCAAAGTGGTGGAACGAGCTTCCCCTGGGTGTCCGAACGGCCGAGTCGCTCGCTGTCTTCAAACGCAGACTGAAGACCCACCTCTTCAGAGAGTACTTGGGCGAATAGAGTACTATGGTCGCCTTATTGTATTGTGTTTAGTAATGTCTAAGCTTAGAGGTATCTTTGAATTATTAGTCTATTCTAACTAGCTAAGGTTTCTTTCTTGGGTAAATAGCAAAGCACTTTGTAAGTCGCTCTGGATAAGAGCGTCTGCTAAATGCCGTAAATGTAAATGTAAATGTAACAGTCTAACAGTGGATTAGGGCTGCCCGTGGTGATTGTGTGGCTTTAAGCAGATGTGAAGGACGATTCACCACAAGAATACAGCCAAACACTTTCAGGTAAGTTCCAGTGGTATGTAATGTTGAATTTGTGTAGAAATCAAAAGAGAGTACACGCAACAAAAACAAAAAATAGACGAGCTAGATAGTACACTCTTTGTACAACAAGGCCTCAACTGCCTTCATCTGAGGGCTGCAAAGCCTCACGCACGTCTACTATTGCTTCAGCCTACTCCGTGCAAGCTGAACCCCCTTATTGCCTCCTACACAGCCCTTTTAAGATGTATGCTGAAATTGATCCAACTCGCACAAAACATTAAAGTATGAGAAGTCAGTAAAAGAATAACCGTAAAGTTAAGCTAGCTGTAATCAAGGAAACACCTGCATTTAGTTCTCCTTCCATTAAAGCAAGATTATACAAATTTAGGCTTTGGTGATAATGATTTAGTACCACAGTGAAGTTGTAAAGTAAACCAGAAATAAACCCATATAAATAAGCAAACAAGAGCATGTCATCATTATTATGGCTTAGTACTAAAGTAAAGCAGATGATTGCATGACAGAACAGCACTGACCACAGAATACCTCAAAATGGCCGTTAACTCTTCATCTAAGGTGTGTTTTGAGTTGAATTTAGTAAAAACAAGTCTTTCTGAATGTGTGTTTACACACATTTGATGGGACAGTGCAACACTGCTGAAAGTTAATCCTGCTTTTCTGAACACTATTTAATGTTTGTGTTTTATCATGTGCTGATCATTATAACAGTGAGGCACACAGGAACTTTCACTGTCACTATGGCTAATTTACACTTTGCCATTTAGGCCAGTAAGATGCTTTAAAGAAGTATTTTGTAGACATATGTATATGTGTGTCTGCAGGTGTGGAGGTCCATGGTATAACATGTGAATTTGCACAACCAGTTCTACTCAGCGCTCAACCACGACTGATCGTCTTGTTCAGCAGTGGCACTTCGAGAGATGCCTGGGACTTACGATCGCCAAGTATGGGATTTACTGCCATTTTTACTGCCAATATTGAACATGTTTGTGTGGATGTTTCAGAGTATTGCAGCACAAAAACAAAGTAGTAAGCTGACTTAAAATAGAGCAACTCCAACAAAGGTGCAGAGTTAAATTGAGAGGAACATAAGTTGATGCAGTAGATTAAAATGTTTGTGCATGTATCATTGTTGGGAAGGCCTAGCCTGCAGTGAAGTGCCAGAATAGTGACTGGAATGGGCGTCACTGTCTTGTTGGATGCACATGTGCATAAATCTTCCATAAATGTACACTGACCAGCCATTTCTTTTCACCACTGTGTTTGATCCAGTTGTACCAGAGAGTTGCACGGCCCCTAACTTTTTATCTCTAGGGGTCAACCTAACCAAACACAAAAGAGCCTGTCACTATCAAAAGTCTTCAACCTTGATTGTGGTTAAAGCATAGTTACAGCACAGTGCTCATGTGTCTGAGACTCGTGAATTAATTAGGCAGTTGAGAATGTTGGCAGTCCCAAAAACTTGGCCCTGCCATCTATGGATGCTTAAAGATGCTTCCTCTCCACCTGCGCTGAGATGCCTTCAAGACCTGCAATGCAAAACCCACTGGTGTGAAAATATCAATTATTATAGTGCAAGCAAGTAATAAATTAAATAAACTTGATGTGTATTCCAGGATTTCACATAATTGTGTTTTATCTGACAACTGTGTTAAGATATACTTTTAAATTACGAAACAGTATGATCAATATTTTGATTATCATATAGTTTTGAATTTCAACTTGTCAGATTCTCTTCTGTCCACAGGTCTTGATTATTCAGGAGTGGCTACGAAATGTATTAATGAGGCTCTGACCAACCTCATCCACAGTTCTTGTTGAGTCCACTTTTTCACACTTCTTGTGATACCACTTACAGTGCCCATTGCAATCACCTGCCCAGATTTTTTCCTGTCCACAGCCCTCTATGATTCTGAAGTGGCTATGAAGTTCATTAATGAGGCGATCACCATCTTCATTCACAGATCTTGGTGAGTCCACTTCATCACACTTGTTTTATGCTGTTTACAGAGCCCATGACATAGTTTGTCCAAAGTAGCTTATTTACACAGCCCTCAATGATTCAACTTCATTAATGAGGCTGTTACCAACCTCATTCACAGTTTTTGGTCCACTTGGTCCACTTGGTCCACTTTATCACGTTCCATTTCCTTTCGTTTATGGTACCATTTACAATTGAGTGGACTGATGCTCTTGTGTGCTCTAGATATTTTGGAAATTGCTAAACCACTTTATCCACAGTTGTTGGTGAGTCCACTTCATCACAGTCCCTGATGGACTGCTTACAGTGCCCATTACAATCGACTGCCCAGATTCTCTTTTGTCCACAGCCCTTTTTGATTCAGAAGTGGCTACGAACTTCATATATGAGGCTTTCGCCAACATCGTCCACTGTTCTTGGTACAATCGCCTGCCCAGATTCTCTTCTGTCCACAGTGTTACTGTTACATTCAAGACATAGGTGACCCTGTGATCCAGTATTGCATATTTGATACTGTTAGTGCTGCCATCTGGTGGCCTGTTTCTTGTTGTTTTTGTTTTTCTCTCTCTCCCTCTCCTGGTGAAACAACTGATTGGAAACAGCTGATCTCAATGCGTGTGCTGGTTGGCTGCAGTGTCTGAGCTTTGTCATTGAAATGGTGCCATTGGCGTTTATCTAGTCGCCCGTGGCGTTCTCACCATGTGGCCAAAGGTGGTTGTGATTGAGGCTGTTCAAGATATATAACATGACAATTCACAGTTTGATGTATGTGGATCTATTGTAGCCTACTGTTTTCTGTGTCATTATGTACTTGTTGATGTCCAAGTGGTTTAATCATAGTCATGTTTGTAGTGGTGAGTGCCATTTACTATTTTAATTTCATTTATTATTTTTCATTTATTATTCTCTTGCTTCATGTTGGGGAGGCAGGTAAGGCCATTGTATTTTGTTTTATTATTTTTTAGTTAGGTTAGTTAGTAAGGAGGGATGTCATGTGTGTCTGTAATTTTGGCCTTTGCTCACCCTGATGCTATATGATGTTGACTGTGGTCTTGTTATGTTTGCCTATAATACTACATTTTCATTTGAGCATTAAATCTGTTTCTTTATGGTTTGTTTATCTCCTCAAGCCCTAAACTAGTTTTTTTTATGAAATGGTTTAATAAACTGGGCTGTAAGATTACTCAAAAATTGACTAACTTTACAAGACTTTAACAAAGCAAAACTTCACCAAAAGTGAAGTAGAAAAGAAAAACGTAGGCCAGAGTTATAAGAAAAAAAAGTAGGCCAGAGTTATAAGAACTGCTTTTTATTGGAATTTAAAAACCTGAATGTTCTTATACGACTGAAGACGTGTCGAGGTTCTTCTGTTCCCTGTATGCTCTGTGACTAATTTGCTGAACAAGTAGATCTATCTGAGATGTTTCCAAGCTGTTTTAAGCCTGCGTCTGAGATGAACACTGTATGTGAACTTTTACATTCTGAATTTTTAGTTGAAAGTAAGTCAGAAGATGCTGAAAATGATTTCACATCAAAACTGAATTTTATTAAAGAGGCTTTGATGGAGGAACAAAGTTGGGATCAATCTCTTGATAACTGTAGACTAACTGCTGTAACAGAAGAAAGTAATGCCCCATCATGCAGTTATGTATTTTCAGCAAGATGTACATGTACTTAGCATGTACTTAGCTTAGCCCCCTGACAGTGTGTTCTCTGGTCATCTGGGTATACAGAAAACACATCAGCAGATCATGTGTTTTTTCTTTTGGCCTGGTCCTAAAGCTGATGCTGTGTTATGTTGAGTTACGGGAAAACCCAATCAGGTTATTCCATCCACATCACTTCATCCAATCCTAGCATTATGAGCACCATTTCAACGTGTGTAGGGCAGCTGCCCTGGCCACTGATCAAATCCTTCTACTTTTGTGTTACCCCTTGACCAGCTACCTAAACAAATGCTCATGCTTCATTACAGTAACAAGGCTGTGATGGCTGTCTTAAGTATGTTGCGAGAAGGTTACAAAGTATGTTCAGGTTTTTCGCTGCTGCTGCTGCACCTGCATCATTATCCTCTATTTTATTTGTTCCAGACATGAGGAGCTCCTCCCTTACTGTTCCACATTGCATTGTGGTATAATGTAAAAAAGTGTCCATTGAGTATACACCAAAAATTAGCTGTGCGCTAATCCGTATACGTTCGGCACCATTTAAGGTGGCTTCCAGTAAGAAGCTGGAGAATAACTCCAGCCTTGTTGGTGCAGCCGTTTCTTTACGGCATCATAAATCAGCACATTTTACAGTTGTAAAATACATCCAGATAGATCCGGGAACTAATTTTACTGAAGTTCTGAAATTGTTAGCAATTGATCATCACATGTCCAGTGCATATCACCCCGAATCTCAGGGTTCTCTAGAATGTTTTCAACAACCTCAGTGCTTCGTACCTACTGTCTTTAGGTAGATAAAGAATGTGATGATGGCATCCTGGTCTTATTGTTTGCCATTTGTGAAAGTGATCAGGATTCCATTGGGTTTAGCCATTCACAGCTGAATTGTGAATTTCACTTTGGAGATAAAAGACTTGTACGTACCAGGTTCTGCCCTGTGTGCAGAGTTTTCAGGAAGATTGTGTTGATGGAGGTGGATCTGCTAATAGGGTTTTGCTAAGTTCTCCCCTACTGCTTCTGAAGTATCTGCTTTTGTCACACCAGATCTCTTTCTACAGTATTCCGTAATGCCATTTGGGTTACAAAAGGTAATAGCTAATGTAAACAATTGTGAAGCATGTCTGGATGTCGTTGTGATGTCTAGATGTCTATCAGAGTTGGAATGAACATTTGGCAATCCTCTGAAATGTGTTTAAGCGCTTTCTGAAAGTTTCCCTCACACTTAATCTCACTAAATGTGAGTCTGGGAAAGCTAGAGTATCCTAGGTTTGTAAGAAGGTGGGCCAAGGTGAAGTGCGCCCTCTTGAGGCTAAGATACCAACCCTGCAGTTGTGCTTTTGTAGAACCCCTGTTCTAATGACTCCTGACTACACTCAGTTCTTCAAGCTGTAAGCTGGGGCTGGAGCTGTCCTCCTTAAAGAAGACTCGAGGTGTTGACCATCCAGTTTATTTTTCATAAAAATTGAAGGAACATCAGATCATGTATAGAACCACTGAGAAGGAAGCTTAGCACTCTTATTAGCTTTTCAACACTTTATGTGGGGTCGAGTGTTTTGGCAGTAGTGCTCTATATATACCACAATATCAGCTGAAGACTGATGAGATGGTTCATGATTGTTCAAGGTTTTAATGTTCAGAATAAGAAAGATTGTGAAAATGTAGTTGCTGATGCGTTGTCTAGGCAGTAGTGTGAGGGTGTTATGACCCTGGGGAGTGTAGAAGAGAGCCTCGTTGGTGCAGCCGTGTTTGTTTACAGCGTCAGAAAGACGAAGCAGTTTAGGAACACTAATCTGACGTCAGTCCAATTATTCCATTCCACCTTAAATGGTGCAGCAGTTTCAGTCAAAAGTATTCACCCCCCCCATCTACTACTAAACATAACAAGTGCTTTCTCCAAATTCAATAATGCTAAATTGCAATGAGGGGTGTGAATAATTTGGACTGCAACTGTACAGCACCAGAATGGAACAGGTGGAGCATAATTGGGATGAGATGCCGATTTCAGTAGGGCATCAATCTTAGTGTGCTTCTCTATCCTTCTTCCACTTAAACACAACTCTAATAATAAACATATGATGCTTTAAATACAAAAACAGAAAATTATATTATTTATATTCAGCCCGTAGTTCAAAACTACTTCCAACCAAACACCACTGTCTGACTCACTGTTGTCTTTTCCTAGTTAATAGGTGTAGATCTGCACTCTTAGCTCCTTCAGTGGAGTTTTTTTCAACCATTTCAGCCCAAAAAAAAAAAAAAAAAAAAGCTTCTAAGCTTTTCAGTCCCTGAGATCAGTACTGGAGGACTTATGTGTCCCATCTGCTGAATTAAGAAAACAAATGGTAAATGTGGCATCAATCTATACAAAATGAAAATGTGAACGAGTTAGACAGTCATGCAGTGAGGTGAAGATGAATCAATGTGAGGACCAGCGGGCAGGAGGGTAGTGTTTTCTTCTTATCTTTTTTTATATCTTTGTCTTCTTTCTTCTTTGTCTTTGTAATTTTCTTTTTTCTTGTTTTCTTCTTTTGGTCGTCCTCCATTTACGCTCTAGTTTCTGCACTGTTTTTAGTTTTTGCCTTGTCATTTTACTTTTAAACAGTGCTTCTTTGTCTAAGGTTGATTGAAGGGTATTTTCTAGGTCGTTTGTTAATTTAACTAGCTCCGTTTGGAGTCATTGGGGTTATCGTGCGCTTTAGACAGTGTTACGGGGACAAATGAACATTTTGCCTAAGATGTATCTCAAAGGAGATTAGATAATGGTCTGATATTACTGAGCTTTGAGGTACAATATTTAGATGATCAATTATAACACCCAGGGTCAGGACTAAATCTAGGGTATGGTTACAGTAATGTGTGGGTCCAGTCACATTTTTTGTGATGCCGACAGAATCTAAGATTGATACAAACGCCTTTGTTAATGGATCATCTGCTTTTTCAAAATGAATATTAAAGTCTTCTACTATTATAACTTTGTCACTGCACACTGACAAGTCTGCAGCAAAATCACAAAATGATTAAAAAAATTCAGAATATGACCCTGGAGGCCTATAAATATTAATTTAGTCTGAATGCATTTTTATTTGTGGCTGGATTTGATTTATTAATGTAGAAAATCTCAAAAGAAGTGAAAGTGTTAGTGTTTTTGAATAATATCTAGTGTATTCTGGTAGATTATGCATACTCCACCTCCTGTGCCTGATAATCTAGGGCTATGTACATATTTATAACCTGCGGTGGTGGCTTCATTTACTGCTATACATTGATCAGGTTTCAGTGTGGCAGAAAATGTCTAGTTTCTAATTAATTTATTAAAACAAGCAGATTTAGATATTCTATGTTTGGCTTTAATTTGGGGCACAGACAGTCTCAAAGCAGCTCGCAGACGGTTTAGCGTGTGTCTGCGGCCTGGTCCCGGCTTTGGATTGTCAGCAGCCTTTTACACTACTCGACTAACTAGCAGACTATGCGTTATGCTGCACGAAAATAGGGCAGCACCCTCCTGCGTGGGGTGGACGCCATCCCTACCTAAAAAACAGGCTTGCCCTCAAACTTTAATCAATTATCTGTGCTATATAGCACTGTGATTCGGCTGTAAGACTCAGCGGCGCGCCTCATTGGAATGGGGCCAAAGCAAATTACGGCAATAAAGTTGCCGGTGAGTGGAAGCATAAGGTAGGTGTTTCTAATAAAGTGACCATAACCTAAAGCTACCTTACACTCAGCAAAAGTCCATTCTCTATCAGCAGAGAAACCTTTGGATGAAAAGTACTGAGCTATCTTTTGCTCATTAATATGTTTCTTCACTATGCCATTGATTACCTTTTCAAAATCAGAATCAGTCCACTGAGGCATTTCAGTCTCTCCCTTAGCTAAGGTGCTGCTTTTATAGTTAAGAGGCTTCCATGAGTATGATGGCCTTTTCTTGACATGGTGAGGAAACAGGAGAACAAAACCAAGTTTTCTTCTTATTAACTAAACTACAGAAGAACAAAAACACAACTCCGTTCAGAGAGGATTACTGTTACAAACGTTACGTTTAACAGTAACAAAACAAACTTCTCTCCTTTAGAGAGGATAACAGCCACAAAACACTAGGTTTTTATCAGTGACAAACAGATAACTTCTCTTCTTTCAGAGAGGCTAACAATTACTGACTCCTCTGTCTTAGGAAACCAGAATTTCTCTCAGATTCGAAATGATGTTTACTCACCAAGAAGGTTTTAGTAGGCCATCCGGGTCACAACACCACATTGTTAGAAATCCGGCATACAGGACACAGATTCAGGAGTCAGGAGACTGGATCTTTAGCATTGGAGTTTATTCACATGCAGACAGAAAATCATACACTGGCACAGCTTAGTTGATCACGGTCAGTCTAGTCTAGTCCGACCATGTCTAGTCCGAACCAATCCAGTCTAAGACAAAATTCAGTCCAAAACTGAATTCAGTCTAAAACAGAATCCAGTCTGATTAGGGGTATTTTGAGAGGGCCTTATATATATTGGAAATTGTGGGAGGGGAAACGAAGGGTAACAAAAGGTGAGACAAAGGATTAAGATAACCATTTGATAAGTTGAAACCACATGAAAGTAATGTTAGAAAGGGCCATATTTTCCTCTCAGCTGCAACTCTCAGGTCTTTGGTCTTCACCTATATAAGGCCATCAGTTGTCAGGTACATCTGGATTGTACACAAAACTGTCTGCCCTCCATTGGGTGTTGTGCCCACTTGGGCTATTCGGGGTCAGTGTGGGTGGAGGTAAAGAACTGCCGATTGGCTTTTCAATTTTGCTTTCTGTCAGCGTGATCTCACCCTTGCATGAGTATGATGCAGGACCTCTAGTGTGCACCTTAGGAGTGTCTGGTGGGTTAGGGGGTTCAGGCTGATCTTTGACCTTGAACTTGACCAAACCTTGCATCTCCATCTCCACATCAGTTTCGGTCCAGGTGGTCATGTGAAGTGGTCACTGCACTGCTGTCTGCTCTTGTCCATCTGATTCAGGGGCATATGGAGGTGGTCTCAGGTTTGAGCCGAGAATACAGCCCGGGCTTGTTTGTCTTGTCATCATGTTGTTTGCTTATCTCCATGTTGTGAAAGTTAGCTTACGAGTGATAAGAAGATAAGGGGTGATGAGAGAAATATTGGGGTAATACAAGAAGATATGGGGTGATGAGAGAAACAAAGGGGTGAAACCAGTAGAAGGATGTTACAAGAGAAATATGGAGTGTTAAGAGAAATATGGGGAGTTATAAAGAATAAATAAAGGGGTGTTAAAAGAAAAAGAAGGGGTATTAATAGAAGAAACTGGGTATTACAAGAAGGGTGAGTAATTATACAAGTGAAGAGATAGGGTATAGTGTACACAGAAGAAAGTAAAGCGATAGCTTAAAAGGGATAGCTTGTGTGTGTGAATGTGAAGGGAATTATCGTGTGTCTCTCAGTCTGTGTGTGGATTCTGGGTGGCTATGTTCTGTTGGGGTTGAAGGGATATGTTTGGAGAGTAATTCTAAAAACTCTCCATACTGTTGTCTTTTATTGTGAGATCTTGTGCTTTGCAGGAGATCTCACAATAAGAAAAATCTCATAAAAACGAGAGGAGCTATATTTAAGTTTGTGCACAGAATCAATAAAAGCCAAATTAATTGGGGTTGTAAAAAGATAAGGGTAAAAGCTGAAAATAATTCTGTTATTGTCTCAGAAAAATGTGTGCCTTTGTGGGAGGTTTAAGGGAAGATACAGTATGGGGGCCACCGGAGAATAGAAAAACAGGAGTAAATGTTACATGTTGTATGTCTAGTCTGAGATTTAGTTTTAATGGCCAATAAAAGATAAATGGATCCATTAGATAGAGTTATGTGATAATGAGTGTAGAAAAGCAGTAGGAAATCTATGAAATAAATAGGTTTTGTAGATATGTGGGTTGGAACGAAGTATAGGAAAATTAATGAGCCCGGACTGGACGTCAGAGAGGGAGATAGGTAAAGGAACAGTTTCATAAACCACTAAAGCAGCCCATACTGGCACCAGGTCACGTGTAGTACAATAATACTGTTAATAAGTCCTGTGGTTGTTGTATGGATACTGGAATGTGGGTTTTATAGTGTAAGTCCAACCTACCAACCTGAGAAAGAGATTGACTAGGTTAAAATAGTTATACATAGAAGATGTGTTTATATCTTATGTGTAGGTAATTCTTTGTATGAATAACAAGCATTATTGTTAAGCACTGTAGGAAAGTAATCTCTGGTATTTCTGTTCTATGCTGGTATCTCTGGTATTTCTGTTCTATGCTGGCAGAAAGGGAATCTATCCACCTGTACATACTAGCATCTAAATATGTTCTGCACACATGCTTCTGGTTGAACTTTGACCACTGGAAAGGGGAGCCTCATGTATGCAAGCATACACATACACTAAGGTTTAAGGTTGGTAGAGAGTTAAATCACTTTTAAACACACATAGTTAAAGATTCTCTCACTTGATTAGCTTAAGATTAGATCTACAAGTAATCTGGTTTGATTCTCCTTTCTCTTTTATGGGATGTGAGAGGAGACAGAAAGAAGGACCTAAGGAGGGGCAGCTGGCGAGCGACGTGCCAGAAACATCACATGGACTGAGTGGAAGAAGCTGTGCTGACTTCAGATCAGGCTAGTGTGCTTATCCACAGATCACTTCCCTGTATACACCTGCATTCTAAACAAATGTGTATTCATATTTATAGTGCTATTAATTATATAATACTTGCTAACAGCGTATAAGATGCTGCATGAAGCTTGCCAACTGATTGGTCGGGCAGTGACTTTGATTACTTAAAGAGAACACACTTGGGGGTTAAACATTTTGTTGAAAGCCACAGGTAGGGAAGTATTTGGTGGTTTTTTTTTTTTTTTTTTTAGAGTGTTCATACATTCTTAAGGTCTGGGCTGGTCTGAAGTTGGCAAACCTCAGTTAATTTCAACAACTCGTATAGTAACTTATAATAAACAAATAAATAAATATTGTATAATTCAAAGTAGACAGTGAAGTGGTAGTAACTTCAAAAATTTTAAAGTAATCTTTTTCACACTCAAATAACATAAAGAGGCCATTATTATGCCAACTATGGGTACAAACACTTCGAAAGGAATTACTGTTCCTGTTGATGTAGTTAAAATAATCCATTAATTAAAGGCATAACTAAGACATCAGAGAAATGACACAAGCGTTGGCCTGACATTGACCAACCTTGGCCAGTGGAGGGGACTCTTAATCCAGATGTAATTAAAGTAATGCAAGTACTTGTGGCCACGTACAAGGCTAACCAAAAGAAAGGTAAGAAGGGGGAAAAACATAAGGAGAAGAGACCGATGGAGCTTGGCATTCTCCAGTTGCTGGAATAAGAAGGGCAGAAACTGGTCAAAGCAGCAAAGGATAAGAGAGAGAGGAGTGCAGAAGAAATGGAGAGACAGATGAGAGGAATAGGAAAGCAGATGGCAGAAATTAATAAGCCATTTTCACACGTAAACCCAGTAAAGAACCCCCCACCATATGAGAAGGAATTGAAGTCTGAGAAGATCTATCCCCAGCTCCCAGTGATCACTCAAGAGGGCAAATATCACATCAGAGATGATGATGACCGAATAGTGGAAGCAGGAAAAGCAGAAACAATTATAAAAATGTATTTTCCAAAAGCAAGAAGAAATCAACATATATGTAAACTGAAGGTGAAGTGAAGATCAGGAGGACAAAAGTTGGAGATGATGTGGATGAAAGTGCGTGGGAAGAAGCCAGAAGAGGATGTGATCCAGCAGTCACGCGGATCCTGGTGAGGGCAGAAAGGAAAGGAGACAAGACGAGAAAGTATGAGGACTCAACAGATGAGAGTTCTAATAAAATGAGTATATGAAGGTAGTGATCAAGGTAAGGAACATAGTCTTTCCACCTTAAGGGGATTCTTTCCAACAGCAGCCGGTACAAGAATGGAAGAAGAAATGTAGAGAGGCGTATAGACCAATGCCTTTCTCACGTGGACACTGCTATGACTTTAGAAAGTCAAAAATCATTGGAGAAGCAGTTGAAGGAGCTGCAGATGCAGACGAAAGAATTGAGGCTGGAAGGATCTCAGAAAGTGGATGAGAAATATGCATTGCACCCCAAAAAAGGATTGTCATGTGACAATATGTGTCCAGTGATTATCTGAGGACCGACATTAGAGTACAAGCCTTGGCAGAATACAGACATGTCTGATGTCATGGAAAAATTGCCAACTCTTCAAGATGGAGCACATCCTTGGAGTAAGAAGAGATCATGGTGGGAACAGAACCTGCTGTAGGAGATAAAGAGACTTCTTGCTATTCTCCGGGGAGTTCCAGCCATCGAAGAAATTCTGCAAAAAGCTGGATTTGATTGCTACATGGGGACAGCGGTAAATGATCCAGAACGGTTTGCTGCAATTAGAGGTCGGGTGTGGACAGCATTGAGATACATTTCCAACAAATATACATCCTGATAACATTGGGAGAACCATTGGGAGAGGAAGAAAACCCTAGAGCCTTATGTGTCAAGAACCCATCAAGGGAGAAATCACAGGGCATGACCCGGAAGCAAATCCATACAAAACAATAAATCCTTCGAGCCAAAATACAGAAAGGACTGCCGTTGTCTGTGAAAAACAAACTGGCAGAAGTCGTGGGCTTAGAAGGTATGGCAAAAGGGGTTTATACAGACCACATTTCTCATCAAGTGGAGTTGTATAGGGAGAAGGAACAGGACCAAAAAGAGCAAGATCAAGAGACCCTCAGAAAACCGACCTCACATACAACTGGTGGAGAACAAGAAAAAAGAAAAAAAAAAAATGCAAGCCCTGGTTATACCAAGCCAGCCTCCAAAAAATCAGCAAGATCAGCCTTCACAACAACTGCAGCCAAATCAGGTTCACCCTCATTGACTCAACCATCATCAGTGGTTCCAGATGTCTCCTGGCCACAGCCAGTTTTTGGTCAAGTACAGGTCTAGAGAGGACAGGGTCAAGGAATCATAGGAAGAGGAAGAAGATTTGATCCAACCTTTCAGCAATCCTTGAAGCATGCTACAACTGTGGAATGGTAGGTCACCTCGCTCGAGAGTGCAACAGACCAAGAGAAAGTTTCAGGGGAAATTACAGAGGAGGATTCAGGGTCCAATTGAGGCCATTCAGGGGACCGGTGAACCCTTATAGGGGCCTGGAACCAGGATTCTAGAGGTGTCCAGAGAATTCGAAAGGGGGTGTCAGCTGGTAGCATCAGAGCCAGAGTGATCCAACCATTGAGGTGAAAGTAAATAATTGACCATTAAAGATGATGGCAGATGGCGGAGCAGCTTTCACATGTAGCCAGCCTGAAGATGCTACACATCTCCCCATGTCTGGTCAGTGGATTCGGACAATCGGGTTTCAGGGAGTGAAACAGCTGATTCCTCTCACAGAACCAATAGAGCTCTGCTATAAAGATATGAAGATTACAATACCCATTCTGGTATCAGAACACACACCAATAGCATTGTTGGGAAGAGATGCTTTGTGCAAATTGAACTGCACAATAAAATGTACACCAGACGGATGCCTGGTGGAAGTGCCAAGTGACATTGTCCACCAACTACTGATGACGACAGAAGCCGAAGCTTCATCAGTGTTCTGGATTGGAAATCTTACTGCAGCCTTCTTGGAGCCGGCCAAGTTGTGGGAGATGTTTATTGCGGCAAACCTGCCTGATGCAGTACTGTTAAACAGTACTGTTATTCAGTATGTAGATGATCATAATTGCTGCAGATGTTGGCTGAGAAGGGGCATAAGGTCTCTCAGAAAAAGGTGCAGTACTGTCAGAAGAAGGTAGTTTATTTGGGTCAGACAATAACGCAGGGGCACAGAAGTATTTCTGACAAACAGTTGAAGCTATTCGTTATGCTCCCAAGCCCAGAACAGTCAGGGAACTGATGACATTTTTATGTATTGCAAGTTATTCTATAGAGGACTATGCCAGTTTAATAGGGCCTTTGAGGGCTATGCTTAAAGATATTGGGAATGCTAAACTCCACTGTAACTTATCCGGGACACGAGATGGCCTTTTAGCATTTGAGACGATTAAACAGAGGTTACAAGAGGCTCCAGCATTGGCGCTTCCAGATTACTCTAAGAATTCCTTATTGTATGGGTCTTGTACTTCTACTGGAGGTAAATATGCATGTGCAGTCCTCTGTCAAGCGACAGGTACAGTAACAGGTCCACAGCCTATTTCTTATTATTCTACAGCATTTTCAGGAGTTGAATTAGGGTTGCCATTATGTTATAGAGCTATGGTAGGAGTCCATTTAATGTATGAGAAAGTGTCATCCAGTAACAATTATTACCCATCATAGCCTTAGAAATCTACTGAACCATGGCAAATACACATTGACTATGTCAAGGCTGAGTTATTATTATAAGCTTCTAGAACAGGAAGATGTCACCCTAATGAGGTGTGTCACAGTGAATCCAGCTGACACCTTGCCAACTTCAGAAGATGGTGAACCCCATGATTGTGTTCAAGACGCTGAGAAATACTCAAGGCTTAGGTCAGATTTGCAAGCCCTCCCACTGCATAATGCAGACTTGGAATATTGGACTGATGGGTCTTATTATAGGAGAGGCAATACATTGTGTGCAGGTTATGCAGTAGTAAAAGCCCAAGGAGCAAACTTTGTGGTTGAGAAAGCTGCAGTAATACCACAGCCTGCTTCAGCACAACTTGATAAACTTATAGGGTTAACAGAAGCATGTTTATTGGCAGAAGGTAAGCAAGTGACTATCTATACTGATTCTGCCTATGCACATAGCGTGTGTCACCTGTTTGGTGCAATATGGAATAGGGGGTTTAAGAAAACAGATGGTTCTCCTATACAGCATCATGAGCAAATAATGAAATTGTTACATGCCATGATGAAGCCCAAAGAAAGTGCTATAGCTAAATGTGCAACACATAAAAGAGACATGTCAAAAGTCATTCAGGGGAATAAAGCGGCTGATGACGCTGCACAGGTAGCAGCTGATGACGCTGCACAAGGAGCAGACAAATGGGGTGAAGTCTTTTTGGTTACGCATGAGGTAGACATGGAAGACAAAATAACAATCAAGGATGTGACCTTAATGCAGGAAGCAGTTCCTGATAAAGATAAACAGTTGTGGCGAGATCGAGGGGCCACTCCAGATTCTACTGGCCTTTAGAGTAATCATGAGGGGCTGATAGTCGCATAGTCCTATGCGTGATTTAGTAGTGGACTTTGTGGACATGATTAAACCAATAGGAGGTAAGAGATTTGTTAGTCGTGGAAGACTGATTTTCGAGATGGCCAGAGGCCTGTCCAACTAAACGGAAAGATGCACATTTAGTTGCCAAGTTTCTGTGCAGAGAAGTCATAAGCAAGTGGGGACTTCCACATCGAATATCCTCAGATAATGGGAAGGAGTTTGTAGAAGTGAAATTCATTAGATTAAATAGCGTCTTAGGGCAGTGTATCATCCACAAAGTCAGGAAATTTGTGTAAAAAATTTAATGGTAAGAACCGCATTGTGAAAATCTGTCAGCACAGGTCTGAATTGGGTTGCTGCACTTCCATTGGCGTTAATGGTGTGTCGATCACGTGAGCTGTGTGATTTGCACATGACACCGCATGAGTTGGCAACAGGCAGACGAATGCCAATGCCTTGCTTGCATACAAGTGTAAAGGGTTCAAGTCTTGGCCTTTTAGAAGATGAAATGAGAGCGTATGTAACATACATGGCTAATCCACATAAGAGAATATCCATGTATGTTTCTGACAGGCAAAAGAAAGAAGAGGTGCAGGAGAGGCTGGATGAGCAAAAGAGGAGTGTGGTGCAACCTGGGGACAAGTTGTTTGTGAAGGTGTTTTAAAGAAAATGATATAACGAACGCCGTGAAGGTCCTTTTGAGGTTGTGCGCAGTCCAAGTTAAAGGGTCTCCAACGTGGTATAATTTGTCACATTGTGGTAAAGCACCAAGGGAAGAAACACCTCATGTGCATGAAAGAGATGTGGAAGGCTCAAGAGAACCAGGACGTACAGAAGGAGAGAGGCAGGAAGATCTACAGGGTCAAACTCCAAAAGAGGAGATTGTCCATGATGTGGACAATGGTGATGACTCTGTGGGCATTTCTGATGATGCCGGAAATGACTCTGCAATTAACCAATAGGAAAGAAGATTTGGGGACATTGAGTTTAGGGATGTCCCAGAAACAGCAGGAACTAGTTCAGGGGAGTGTAAAGCACTAAAAGGGTACTGAGGACACTGATTCCTCAACAGGGGGAGTCAGAGAGTCAAATAGACGTACAAGTCCAAAACCAGTACAAAAAAGGGTCAGACCTAAACGTTACGAAGACTGAGGTAGATGTGTCATTGGAGAAGATGACTTTATTAGCATCAAATGTTACTGAAGATATAAATAAAGAAGTAACTTTCTTTCGTATTACAAAGAAGAAAGTCAATACATGATAAGAAACTGAATGTTTACTTACCTGTTACACAGTTGCAGATGAAAACACAGCCAGTAAGACAGAATTCTAGATGCAGAAAACCACATACAGCTGGATATGGATAGACTCTTGAGATCATGAGGTCCTGTCAACAAGTAAGGCAAAGAAGAAAGTCAATACATGAAAAGAAACTGAATGTATACTTACCTGTTACACAGTTGCAGATGAATACACAGCCAGTAAGCCAGAGTTCCAGATTCAGACAACCATATACAGTTGATAAATAATCTCTTGGGATCATGTCCTGTGAACAAGTAAAACAAAGAAAAAAGTCAATACATAAAAAGAAACTGAATGCTTACTTACCGATTACACAGTTGCAGATGAAAAAAAGCCAGTAAGCTAGAGTTCCAGATTCAGAAAACCATATACAGTTGATGTATAGTCTCTTGAGATCATGAGGTCCTGTGAACAAGTAAGACAAAGAAGAAAGTCAATACATTAAAATAAACGGAATGTATAGTTACCTGTTACACATTTGCAGATGAATACACCGTCAGTAATCCAAAATTCCAGATGCAGACGATGGCAAAAAGTTGGAGATGGATAAACTCTTAGGATCAAGAGGTCATATAAACAAGTAAGACAAATAAAGTCAATACATGAAAAGAAACTGAATGTATACTTACCTGTTACAGAGTTGCAGATTAATACACAGCCAGTAAGAAAGAATTCCAGATGCAGACAACCACATACAGCTGGACATGGATAGCCTCTTGGGATCATGAAATCCTGTCAACAAGTAAGACAAAGAAGAAAGTCAATACATGAAAAGAAACTGAAAGTATACTCACCTGTTACACAGTTGAAGATAAATAAACAGCCAATAAGAAGAAAAATCCAGATACAGACAACGGCAAACAGCTGGAGATGAACAGTCTCTTGGCATCATGAGGTCCTGTGAACAAGAAAGTCAATACATGAAAAGAAACTGAATGTTTACTTACCTGTTACACAGTTGCAGATGAATACACAGCCAGTACGACAGAGTTCCAGATGCAGACTACGGCAAAAAGTTGGAAATAGATAGTCTCTTGGTATCATGAGGACCTGTCAACAAGTAAGACAAAGAAGAAAGTCAAAACATGAAAAGAAACTGAATGTATACTTACCTGTTACACAGTTGCAGATGAAAAAAAAGCCAGTAAGCCAGAGTTCCAGATTCAGACAACCATATACAGTTGATGTATCGTCTCTTGAGATCACGAGGTCCTGTCAACAAGTAAGACAAAGAAGAAAATCAAAATATGAAAAGAAACTGAATGTTTACTTACCTGTAACACAGTTGCAGATTAATACACAGTCAGTAAGAAAGAATTCAAGATGCAGACAACCACATACAGCTGCATATGGACAGTCTCTTGGGATCATGAAGTCCTGTGAACAAGTAAGACTAAGAAGAAAGTCAATACATGAAAAGAAACTGAATGCTTACTTACCGATTACACAGTTGCAGATGAATAGAAAGTCAGTCAGATTGAGATCCAGATGCAGACAACGGCAAACACTTGGAGATCGATAGCCTCTTGGGATCATGAAGTCCTGTCAACAAGTAAGACAAAGAAGAAAGTCAATACATGAAAAGAAACTGAATGTTTACTTACCTGTTACACAGTTGCAGATGAATACACAGCCAGTAAGAAAGACTTCCAGATGCAGACAACCACATACAGATGGACATGGATAGTGTCTTGCGATCATGAAGTCCTGTGAACAAGTAAAACAAAGAAAAAAAGTCAAATCATGAAAAGAAACTGAATGCTTACTTACCGATTACACAGTTGCAGATGAAAAAAAGCCAGTAAGCTAGAGTTCCAGATTCAGACAACCATATACAGTTGATGTATAGTCTCTTGAGATCATGAGGTCCTGTGAAAGGGACAAAATGAAAGTCAATACATGAAAAGAAGCGGAATGTATACTTACTTGTTACACAGTTGCAGACTAATACACAGCCAGTAAGAAAGACTTCCAGATGCAGACAACCACATACAGCTGGACATGGACAGTCTCTTGGGATCATGAAGGCCTGTGAACAAGTAAGACAAAGAAGAAAGTCAATACATGAAAATAAACTGAATGCTTACTTACCGATTACACAGTTGCAGATGAATAGAAAATCAGTCAGATTGAGATCCAGATGCAGACAACGGCAAACACTTGGAGATCGACAGACTCTTGGGATCATGAGGTCCTGTAAACAAGACAAAAAGAAAGTCAATACATGAAAAGAAACTGAATGTATACTTACCTGTTACACAGTTGCAGGTGAATAGAAAGTCAGTCAGATTGAGATCCAGATGCACACAACGGCAAACACTTGGAGATCGATAGCCTCTTGGGATCATGAAGTCCTGTGAACAAGTAAGAAAAAGAAGAAAATTAAAATATGAAAAGAAACTGAATGTTTACTTACCTGTAACACAGTTGCAGATGATTACACAGCCAATAAGACGAAAAATCCAGATGCAGATAACTGCAAACAGCTGGAGATGAATAGTCTTTTGGGATCATGAGGTCCTGTAAACAAAAGAAACTGAATGCTTTTCTACCGATTACACAGTTGCAGATGAATACACAGTCAGTAAGAAAGAATTCCACATGCAGACAACGGCAAACAGCTGGAGATGAATAGTCTCTTCGGATCATGAGGTCCTGTAAACAAGACAAAGAAGAAAGTCAATACATGAAAAGAAACTGAATGCTTAATTACCCGTCACACAGTTGCAGATGAATACACAGCCAATAAGACGTAAAATCCAGATGCAGACAACGGCAAACAGCTGGAGATAAATAGTCTCTTGGGATCATGAGGTCCTGTAAACAAAACAAAAAAAAGTCAATACATGAAAAGAAGCGGAATGTATACTTACCTGTTACACAGTTGCAGATGAATACACAGCCAATAAGACGAAAAATCCAGATGCAGATGAATAGTCTCTTGAGATAATGAGGTCCTGTAAACAAGACAAAGAAGAAAGTCAATACATGAAAAGAAACTGAATGTATACTTACCTGTAACACAGTTGCAGATGAATACACAGCCAATAAGACGAAAAATCCAGATGCAGATGAATAGTCTCTTGAGATAATGAGGTCCTGTAAACAAGACAAAAAGAAAGTCAATACATGAAAAGGAACTGAATGTATACTTACCTGTTACAAAGTTGCAGATGAATACAAAGCCAGTAAGAAAGAGTTCCAGATGCAGACAACCACATCCAGCTGGACAAGGACAGTCTCTTGGGATCATGAAGTCCTGTGAACAAGAAAGACAAAGAAGAAAGTCAATACATGAAAAGAAACTGAATGTATACTTACCTGTTACAAAGTTGCAGATGAATACAAATCCAGTAAGAAAGAATTCCAGATTCAGACAACCACATCCAGCTGGAAATGGAAAGTCTCTTGGGATCATGAGGTCCTGTAAACAAGACAAAGAAGAAAGTCAACACACGAAAAGAAACTGAATGTATACTTACCTGTTACACAGTTGCAGATGAATAGAAAGTCAGTCAGATTGAGTTCCAGATGCAGACAACGGCAAACACTTGGAGATCGATAGCCTCTTGGGGTCATGAAGTCCTGTGAACAAGTAAGAAAAAGAAGAACGTCAAACCATGAAAAAAAACTGAATGTATACTTACCTATAACACAGTTGCAGATGAATACACAGCCAATAAGACGAAAAATCCAGATGCACCTGAATAGTCTCTTGGGATCACGAGGTCCTGTGAACAAGTAAGACAAAGAAGAAAGTCAAACCATGAAAAGAAACTGAATGTATACTTACCTATAACACAGTTGCAGATGAATACACAGCCAATAAAACGTAAAATCCAGATGCAGACAACGGCAAACAGCTGGAGATGAATAGTCTCTTGGGATCATGAGGTCCTGTAATCAAAACAAAAAAAAGTCAATACATGAAAAGAAACTGAATGTATACTTACCTGTTACACAGTTGCAGATGAATACACAGCCAGTAAGAAAGAATTCCAGATGCAGACAAACACATACAGCTGCATATGGACAGTCGCTTGGGATCATGAAGTCATGTGAACAAGTAAGACTAAGAAGAAAGTCAATACATGAAAAGAAACTGAATGCTTACTTACCGATTACACAGTTGCAGATAAATTGAAAGTCAGTCAGATTGAGATCCAGATGCAGACAACGGCAAACACTTGGAGATCGATAGCCTCTTGGGATCATGAAGTCCTGTCAACAAGTAAGACAAAGAAGAAAGTCAATACATGAAAAGAAACTGAATGCTTACTTACCGATTACATAGTTGCAGATGAAAAAAAGCCAGTAAGCTAGAGTTCCAGATTTAGACAACCATATACAGTTGATGTATAGACTCTTGAGATCATGAGGTCCTGTGAAAGGGACAAAATAAAAGTCAATACATGAAAAGAAATGGAATGTATACTTACCTGTTACACAGTTGCAGACTAATACACAGCCAGTAAGAAAGACTTCCAGATGCAGACAACCACATACAGCTGGACTTGAATATCTCTTGGGATCATGAAGTCCTGACAAAGAGTAAGACAAAGATGAAAATCAAAATATGAAAAGAAACTGAATGTATACTTACCTGTTACACAGTTGCAGATGAAAAAAAGGCCAGTAAGCCAAAGTTCCAGATGCAGACAACCATATACAGTTGATGTATAGTCTCTTGGGATCACGAGGTCCTGTGAACAAGTAAAACAATGAAGAAAGTTAATACATGAAAAGAAACGGAATGTTTACTTACCTGTTACACAGTTGCAGATGAATACACAGCAAGAAAGAAAGAATTCCAGATGCAGACAACATACAGCTGGACATGGACAGTCTCTTGGGATCATGAAGGCCTGTGAACAAGTAAGACAAAGAAGAAAGTCAATACATGAAAAGAAACTGAATGTATACTTACTTGTTACACAGTTGCAGATGAAAAAAAAAAAAAAAACGTAAGCCAGAGTTCCAGATTCAGACAACCATATACAGTTGATGTATAGCCTCTTGGGATCACAAAATCCTGTGAACAAGTAAGACAAAGAAGGAAGTCAATACATGAAAATAAACTGAATGCTTACTTACCGATTACACAGATGCAGATGAATAGAAAATCAGTCAGATTGAGATCCAGATGCAGACAACGGCAAACACTTGGAGATCGACAGACTCTTGGGATCATGAGGTCCTGTAAACAAGACAAAAAGAAATTCAATACATGTAAAGAAACTGAATGTATACTTACCTGTTACACAGTTGCAGATGAATACACAGCCAATAAGACGAAAAATCCAGATGCAGACAACCACATACAGCTGGACATGGACAGCCTCTTGGGATCATGAAGTCCTGTGAACAAGTAAGACAGTGAAAATCAAAATATGAAAAGAAACTGAACGTATACTTACCTGTTACACAGTTGCAGATGAATAGAAAGACAGTCAGATTGAGTTCCAGATGCAGACAACGGCAAACAGCTGGAGATGAATAGTCTTTTGGGATCATGAGGTCCTGTAAACAAGACAAAAAGAAAGTCAATACATGAAAAGAAACCGAATGTATACTAACCTGTTACACAGTTGCAGATGAATATACAGCCAATAAGACGAAAAATCCAGATGCAGATGAATAGTCTCTTGGGCTCATGAGGTCCTGTAAACAAGACAAAGAAGAAAGTCAATGCAGGAAAAGAAACTGAATGCTTACTTAGGAATTACACAGTTGCAGATGAATAGAAAGTCACAGCCAGTAAGAAAGAATTCCAGATGCAGACAACCACATACAGCTGCACATGGAAAGTGTCTTGGGATCATGAAGTCCTGTCAACAAGTAAGACAAAGAAGAAAATCAAAACATGAAAAGAAACTGAATGTATACTTACCTGTTACACAGTTGCAGATGAATACACAGTCAGTAAGAAAGAATTCCAGATGCAGACAACCACATACAGCTGGACATCGATAGCCTCTTGGGATCATGAAGTCCTGTAAACAAGACAAAAAGAAAGTCAATACATGAAAAGAAACTGAACGTATACTTACCTGTTACACAGTTGCAGATGAAAAGAAACGGAATGTATACTAACCTGTAACACAGTTGCAGATTAATACAAAGCCAAAAAGAAAAAAAAATCCAGATGCAGACAACAGCAACCAGCTGGAGATGAATACTCTCTTGGGATCATGACGTCCTGTAAACAAGATAAAAAGAAAGTCAATACATGAAAAGAAACTGAATGTATACTTACCTGTTACACAGTTGCAGATGAATACACAGCCAATAAGACGAAAAATCCAGATGCAGATGAATATTCTCTTGGGATCATGAAGTCCTGTGAACAAGACAAAGAAGAAAATCAAAATATGAAAAGAAACTGAATGTATACTTACGTGTAACACAGTTGCAGATGAATACACACCCAATAAGACATAAAATCCAGATGCAGACAACGGCAAACAGGTGGAAATGAATAGTCTCTTGGGATCATGAGGTCCTGTAAACAAGTAAGACAAAGAAGAAAATCAAAATATGAAAAGAAACTGAATGTTTACTTACCTGTAACACAGTTGCAGATGAAAAAAATAAAGCCAGTAAGCCAGAATTCCAGATTCAGACAACCATATACAGTTGATTTATAGTCTCTTGGGATCACGAGGTCCTGTGAACAAGTAAGACAAAGAAGAAAGTCAATACATGAAAAGAAACTGAATGTATACTTACCTGTTACACAGTTGCAGAAGAAAAAAAGCCAGTAAGCCAGAGTTCCAGATTCAGACAACCATATGCAGTTGATGTATAGTCTCTTGGGATCACGAGGTCCTGTGAACAAGACAAAGAAGAAAGTCAATGCATGAAAAGAAGCTGAATGTATACTTACCTGTAACAAAGTTCCAAATGAATACACAACCATTAAGAAAGAATTCCAGATGCAGACAACCACAAATAGCTGGACATGGACAGTCTCTTGGGATCATGAAGTCCTGTGAACAAGTGAGACAACGAAGAAAGTCAATACATGAAAAGAAACTGAATGTATACTTACCTGTTACAAAGTTGCAGATGAATACAAAGCCAGTAAGAAAGAATTCCAGATGCAGACAACCACATCCAGCTGGACATGAATAGTCTCTTGGGATCATGAGGTCCTGTACACAAGACAAAGAAGAAAGTCAATACATGAAAAGTAACTGAATTTATACTTACCTGTTACACTGTTGCAGATGAATACACAGTCAGTAAGAAAGAATTCCAGATGCAGACAACCACATACAGCTGGACATCGATAGCCTCTTGGGATCATGAGGTCCTGTAAACAAGACAAAGAAGAAAGTCAATACATGAAAAGAAACTGAATGTATACTTACCTGTTACACAGTTGCAGATGAAAAAAAAAGCTAGTAAGCCAGAGTTCCAGATGCAGATAACCATATACAGTTGATGCATAGTCTCTTGGGATCACGAGGTTCTGTGAACAAGTAAGACAAAGAAGAAAGTCAATACATGAAAAGAATCTGAATGCTTACTTACCGATTACACAGTTGCAGATGAATAGAAAGTCAGTCAGATTGAGATCCAGATGCAGACAACGGCAAACACTTGGAGATCGATAGCCTCTTGGGATCATGAGGTCCTGTAAACAAGAAAAAAAGAAAGTCAATACATGAAAAGAAACTGAATGCTTACTTACCAATTACACAGTTGGAGATGAATACACAGCCATTAAGAAAGAATTCCAGATGCAGACAACCACATACAGCTGGACATGGACAGACTCTTGGGATCATGAAGTCCTGTGAACAAGTGAGACAACGAAGAAAGTCAATACATGAAAAGAAGCTGAATTTATATTTACCTGTTACAAAGTTGCAGATGAATACAAAGCCAGTAAGCCAGAGTTCCAGATTCAGTCAACCATATACAGTTGATGTATAGTCTCTTGGGATCATGAGGTCCTGTAAACAAGACAAAGAAGAAAGTCAATACATGAAAAGTAACTGAATTTATACTTACCTGTTACACTGTTGCAGATGAATACACAGTCAGTAAGAAAGAATTCCAGATGCAGACAACCACATACAGCTGGACATCGATAGCCTCTTAGGATCATGAGGTCCTGTAAACAAGACAAAGAAGAAAGTCAATACATGAAAAGAAACTGAATGCTTACTTACCAATTACACAGTTGGAGATGAATACACAGCCATTAAGAAAGAATTCCAGATGCAGACAACCACATACAGCTGGACATGGACAGACTCTTGGGATCATGAAGTCCTGTGAACAAGTAAGACAATATATAAAGTCAATACATGAAAAGAAGCTGAATGTATACTTACCTGTTACACAGTTGCAGATGAAAAAAAGCCAGTAAGCCAGAGTTCCAGATTCAGTCAACCATATACAGTTGATGTATAATCTCCTGGGATCATGAAGTCCTGTGAACAAGTAAGACAAAGAAAAAAGTAAATACATGAAAAGAAACTGAATGTATACTTACCTGTAACACAGTTGCAGATGAACACAGCCAATAAGACGAAAAATCCAGATGCAGACAATGGCAAACACTTGGAGATCGATAGCCTCATGGGATCATGAAGTCCTGTCAACAAGTAACAAAGAAGAAAATCCAAATATGAAAAGAAACTGAATGTATACTTACCTGTAACACAGTTGCAGATGAACACAGCCAATAAGATGAAAAATCCAGATGCAGACAACAGCAAACAGCTGGAGATGAATAGTCTCTTGGGATCATGAAGTCCTGTGAACAAGTAAGACAAAGAAGAAGTTCAATACATGAAAAGAAACTGAATGTATACTTACCTGTTACAAAGTTGCAGATGAAAACAAAGCCAGTAAGAAAGAATTCCAGATGCAGACAACCACATCCAGCTGGACACAGATAGTCTCGTGGGATCATGAGGTCCTGTAAAGAAGACAAAGAAGAAAGTCAATATATGAAAAGAAACTGAATGTATACTTACCTGTTACACAGTTGCAGATGAATACACAGTCAGTAAGAAAGAATTTCAGATGCAGACAACAACATACAGCTGGAGATCGATAGCCTGTTGGGATCATGAGGTCCTGTAAACAAGACAAAAAGAAAGTCAATACATGAAAAGAAACTGAATGTATACTTACCTGATACACAGTTGCAGATGAATACACAGTCAGTAAGAAAGAATTCCAGATGCAGACAACCAAATTCAGCTGGACATCGATAGCCTCTTGGGATCATGAAGTCCTGTAAAGAAGTAAGACAAAGATGAAAATCAAAACATAAAAAGAAACTGAATGTTTACTTACCTTTAACACAGTTGCAGATGAATACACAGCCAATAAGACAAAAAATCCAGATGCAGATGAATAGTCTCTTGGGATCATGAGGTCCTGTAAACAAGACAAAGAAGAAAGTCAATACATGAAAAGAAACTGAATGTATACTTACCTGTTACACAGTTGCAGATGAATACACAGTCAGTAAGAAAGAATTCCAGATGCAGACAACCACATACAGCTGGACATGGACAGTCTCTTGGGATCATGAAGTCCTGTGAACAAGTAAGAAAAAGAAGAAAGTCAAAACATGAAAAGAAACTGAATGTATAATTACCTGTTGCACAGTTGCAGATGAATAGAAAGTCAGAAACGGAAGTCAAGAAACGGAAACGGAAGTCAAGAAACGGAATGTATACTTACCTGTTGCACAGTTGCAGATGAATAGAAAGTCAGTCAGATTGAGTTCCAGATGCAGACAACGGCAAACACTTGGAGATCTATAGCCTCTTGGGATCATGAAGTCCTGTAAACAAGACAAAAAAAGTCAATACATGAAGAGAAACGGAATGTATAGTTACCTGTTACACAGTTGCAGATGAATACAAAGCCAGTAAGAAAGAATTCCAGATGCAGACAACCGCATACAGCTGGACATGGATAGTCTCTTGGGATCATGAAGTCCTGTAAACAAGAGAAAGAAGAAAGTCAATACATTAAAAGAAAATGAATGTATACTTACCTGTTACACAGTTGCAGATGAATAGAAAGTCAGTCAGATTGAGATCCAGATGCAGACAACAGCAAACACTTGAAGATCGATAGCCTCTTTGGGGTCATGAAGTCCTGTGAACAAGTAAGAAAAAGAAGAAAGTCAAAACATGAAAAGAAACTGAATGTATACTTACCTGTTGCACAGTTGCAGATGAATAGAAAGTCAGAAACGGAAGTCAAGAAACGGAAACGGAAGTCAAGAAACGGAATGTATACTTACCTATTACACAGTTGCAGTTGAAAAAAAGCCAGTAAGCCAGAGTTGCAGATTCAGACAACCATATTCAGTTGATGTATAGTCTCTTGGGATCACGAGGTCCTGTGAACAAGTAAAACAAAGAAGAAAGTCAATACATGAAAAGAAACTGAATGTATACTTACCTGTGAAACAGTTGCTGATGAATAGAAAGTTAGTCAGATTGAGTTCCAGATGCAGACAACGGCAAACACTTGGAGATCGATAGCCTCTTGGGGTCATGAAGTCCTGTGAACAAGTAAGAAAAAGAAGAAAGTCAAAACATGAAAAGAAACTGAATGTATACTTACCTGTTGCACAGTTGCAGATGAATAGAAAGTCAGAAACGGAAGTCAAGAAACTTAAACGGAAGTCAAGAAACGGAATGTATGCTTACCTGTTACACAGTTGCAGTTGAAAAAAAGCCAGTAAGCCAGAGTTGCAGATTCAGTTGATGTATAGTCTCTTGGGATCACGAGGTCCTGTGAACAAGTAAGACAAAGAAGAAAGTCAATACATGAAAAGAAACTTAATGTATACTTACCTGTTACACAGTTGCAGTTGAATAGAAAGTCAGTCAGGTTGAGTTCCAGATGCAGACAAAGGCAAACACTTGGAGATCGATAGCCTCTTGGGATCATGAAGTCCTGTGAAGAAGTAAGACAAAGAAGAAAGTCAATACATGAAAAAAAACTGTATGTATACTTACCTGTAACACAGTTGCAGATGAATACACAGCCAATAAGACGAAAAATCCAGATGCAGATGAATAGTCTCTTGGGATCACGAGGTCCTGTGAACAAGTAAGACAAAGAAGAAAGTCAATACATGAAAAGAAACTGAATGTATACTTACCTGTTACACAGTTGCAGTTGAATAGAAAGTCAGTCAGATTGAGTTCCAGATGCAGACAAAGGCAAACACTTGGAGATCGATAGCCTCTTGGGATCATGAGGTCCTGTAAACAAGAAAGACAAAGAAGAAAGTCAATACATGAAAAGAAACTGAATGTATACTTACCTGTTACACAGTTGCAGATGAAAAGAAACGGAATGTATACTTACCTGTTACACAGATGCAGATGAATACACAGTCAGTAAGAAAGAATTCCAGATGCAGACAACCACATACAGCTAGACATGGATAGTCTCTTTGGATCATGAAGTCTTGTGAACAAGTAAGACAAAGAAGAAAATCAAAATATAAAAACAAACTGAATGTGTACTTACCTGTAACACAGTTGCAGATTAATACACAGCCAATAAGATGAAAAATCCAGATGCAGACAACAGCAAACAGCTGGAGATGAATAGTCTCTTGGGATCATGAGGTCGTGTAAACAAGTATGACAAAGAAGAAAGTCAATACATGAAAAGAAACTGAATGCTTACTTACCGATTACACAGTTGCAGATGAAAAAAATAAAGCCAGTAAGCAAGAGTTCCAGATTCAGACAACCATATACAGTTGATTTATAGTCTCTTGGGATCACGAGGTACTGTGAACAAGTAAGACAAAGAAGAAAGTCAATACATGAAAAGAAGCTGAATGTATACTGACCTGTTACACAGTTGTAGAAGAATACACAGCCATTAAGAAAGAATTCCAGATGCAGAAAACCACAAATAGCTGGACATGGACAGTCTCTTGGGATCATGAAGTCCTGTGAACAAGTGAGACAACGAAGAAAGTCAATACATGAAAAGAAACTGAATGTATACTTACCTGTTACACAGTTGCAGATGAGTACACAGTCAGTAAGAAAGAATTCCAGATGCAGACAACATACAGCTGGACATGGACAGACTCTTGGGATCATGAAGTCCTGTGAACAAGTAAGACAAAGAAGAAATTCAATACATGAAAAGAAACTGAATGTATACTTACCTGTTACAAAGTTGCAGATGAAAACAAAGCCAGTAAGAAAGAATTCCAGATGCAGACAACCACATCCAGCTGGACACAGATAGTCTCTTGGGATCATGAGGTCCTGTAAACAAGACAAAGAAGAAAGTCAATATATGAAAAGAAACTGAATATATACTTACCTACTACACAGTTGCAGATGAATACAAAGCCAGTAAGAAAGAATTCCAGATGCAGACAACCACATACAGCTGGACATGGATAGTCTCTTGGGATCAGGAGGTCCTGTAAACAAGAGAAAGAAGAAAGTCAATACATGAAAAGAAACTGAATGTATACTTACCTGTTGCACAGTTGCAGATGAATAGAAAGTCAGAAACGGAAGTCAAGAAACGGAAACGGAAGTCAAGAAACGGAATGTATACTTACCTGTTACACAGTTGCAGTTGAAAAAAAGCCAGTAAGCCAGAGTTGCAGATTCAGACAACCATATTCAGTTGATGTATAGTCTCTTGGGATCACGAGGTCCTGTGAACAAGTAAGACAAAGAAGAAAGTCAATACATGAAAAGAAACTGAATGTATACTTACCGATTAAACAGTTGCAGATGAAAACACAGCCAATAAGACGTGAAATCCAGATGCAGACAACGGCAAACAGCTGGAGATGAATAGTCTCTTGGGATCATGAGGTCCTGTAAATAAGATAAAAAGAAAGTCAATACATGAAAAGAAACTGAATGTATACTTACCTGTTACACAGTTGCAGATGAATAGAAAGTCAGTCAGATTGAGTTCCAGATGCAGACAACGGCAAGTACTTGGAGATCAATAGCCTCTTGGGATCATGAAGTCCTGTGAACAAGTAAGACAAAGAAGAAAGTCAAAACATGAAAAGAAACTAAATGTATACTTACCTGTTACACAGTTGCAGATGAATACACAGCCAATAAGACGAAAAATCCAGATGCAGTTGAATAGTCTCTTTGGATCACGAGGTCCTGTGAACAAGTAAGACAAAGAAGAAAGTAAATACATGAAAAGAAACTGAATGTATACTTACCTATTGCACAGTTGCAGATGAACACACAGTCAGTAAGAAAGAATTCCAGTTGCAGACAACCACATACAGCTGGACATGGACCGTCTCTTGGGATCCTGAAATCCTATGAATAAGTAAGACAAATAAGAAAGTCAATACATGAAAACAAACTGAATGTATACTTACCTGTTACACAGTTGCAGATGAAAAGAAACTGAATGTATACTTACCTGTAACACAGTTGCAGATTAATACAAAGCCAATAAGATAAAAAATCCAGATGCAGACAACAGCAAACAGCTGGAGATGAATACTCTCTTGGGATCATGAAGTCCTGTCAACAAGTAAGACAAAGAAGAAAACCTAAATATGAAAAGAAATTGAATGTATACTTACCTATAACACAGTTGCAGATGAACACACAGCCAATAAAACGTAAAATCCAGATGCAGACAACGGCAAACAGCTGGAGATGAATAGTCTTTTGGGATCATGAGGTCCTGTAAACAAAAGAAACTGAATGCTTTTCTACCGATTACACAGTTGCAGATGAATACACAGTCAGTAAGAAAGAATTCCACATGCAGACAATGGCAAACAGCTGGAGATGAATAGTCTCTTGGGATCATGAGGTCCTGTAAACAAAACAAAAAAAAGTCAATACATGAAAAGAAGCGGAATGTATACTTACTTGTTACACAGTTGCAGACTAATACACAGCCAATAAGAAATACTTCCAGATGCAGACAACCACATACAGCTGTACTTGAATATCTCTTCGGATCATGAAGTCCTGACAAAGAGTAAGACAAAGATGAAAATCAATATATGAAAAGAAACTGAATGTATACTTACCTGTTACACAGTTGCAGATGAAAAAAAGGCCAGTAAGCCAGAGTTCCAGATGCAGACAACCATATACAGTTGATGTAAAGTCTCTTGGGATCACGAGGTCCTGTGAACAAGTAAAACAATGAAGAAAGTTAATACATGAAAAGAAACGGAATGTTTACTTACCTGTTACACAGTTGCAGATGAATACACAGCAAGAAAGAAAGAATTCCAGATGCAGACAACATACAGCTGGACATGGACAGTCTCTTGGGATCATGAAGGCCTGTGAACAAGTAAGACAAAGAAGAAAGTCAATACATGAAAATAAACTGAATGCTTACTTACCGATTACACAGTTGCAGATGAATAGAAAATCAGTCAGATTGAGATCCAGATGCAGACAACGGCAAACACTTGGAGATCGACAGACTCTTGGGATCATGAGGTCCTGTAAACAAGACAAAAAGAAAGTCAATACATGAAAAGAAACTGAATGTATACTTACCTGTTACACAGTTGCAGGTGAATAGAAAGTCAGTCAGATTGAGATCCAGATGCACACAACGGCAAACACTTGGAGATCGATAGCCTCTTGGGATCATGAAGTCCTGTGAACAAGTAAGAAAAAGAAGAAAATCAAAATATGAAAAGAAACTAAATGTTTACTTACCTGTAACACAGTTGCAGATGATTACACAGCCAATAAGACGAAAAATCCAGATGCAGACAACGGCAAACAGCTGGAGATGAATAGTCTTTTGGGATCATGAGGTCCTGTAAACAAAAGAAACTGAATGCTTTTCTACCGATTACACAGTTGCAGATGAATACACAGTCAGTAAGAAAGAATTCCACATGCAGACAACGGAAAACAGCTGGAGATGAATAGTAACAGGTAAGTAAGTCAATACATGAAAAGGAACTGAATGTATACTTACCTGTTACACAGTTGCAGATGAATACACAGTCAGTAAGAAAGAATTCCAGATGCAGACAACCATATACAGCTGGAGATCGATAGCCTCTTGGGATCATGAGGTCCTGTAAACAAGACAAAAAGAAAGTCAATACATGAAAAGTAACTGAATTTATACTTACCTGTTACACTGTTGCAGATAAATACACAGTCAGTAAGAAAGAATTCCAGATGCAGACAACCACAAATAGCTGGACATGGACAGTCTCTTGGGATCATGAAGTCCTGTGAACAAGTCAGACAACGAAGAAAGTCAATACATGAAAAGAAACTGAATGTATACTTACCTGTTACAAAGTTGCAGATGAAAACAAAGCCAGTAAGAAAGAATTCCAGATCCAGACAACCACATCCAGCTGGACACGGATAGTCTCTAGGGATCATGAGGTCCTGTAAACAAGACAAAGAAGAAAGTCAATACATGAAAAGAAACTGAATGTATACTTACCTGTTACACAGTTGCAGATGAATAGGAAGCAAGTTAGATTGAGTTCCAGATGCAGACAACGGCAAGCACTTGGAGATCGATAGCCTCTTGGGATCATGAAGTCCTGTCAAGAAGTAAGACAAAGAAGAAAATCAAAACATGAAAAGAAACTGAATGTATACTTACCTGTTACACAGTTGCAGATGAATACACAGTCAGTAAGAAAGAATTCCAGATGCAGACAATCACATACAGCTGGACATCGATAGCCTCTTGGGATCATGAGGTCCTGTAAACAAGACAAAAAGAAAGTCAATACATGGAAAGTAACTGAATTTATACTTACCTGTTACACTGTTGCAGATGAATACACAGTCAGTAAGAAAGAATTCCAGATGCAGACAACCACATACAGCTGGACATCGATAGCCTCTTGGGATCATGAGGTCCTGTAAACAAGACAAAAAGAAAGTCAATACATGAAAAGAAACTGAATGTATACTTACCTTTTACACAGTTGCAGTTGAAAAAAAGCCAGTAAGCCAGAGTTCCAGATTCAGACAACCATATACAGTTGATGTATAGTCTCCTGGGATCACGAGGTTCTGTGAACAAGTAAGACAAAGAAGAAAGTCAATACATGAAAAGAAACTGAATGCTTAGTTACAGATTAATAGAATTATTTGCAGATGAATAGAAAGTCAGTCAGATTGAGTTCCAGATGCAGACAACGGCAAACACTTGGAGATCGATAGCCTCTTGGGATCATGAAGTCCTGTCAACAAGTAAGACAAAGAAGAAAATCAAAACATGAAAAGAAACTGAATGTATACTTACCTATTACACAGTTGCAGATGAATAGAAAGTCAGTCAGATTGAGTTCCAGATGCAGACAACGGAGGACACCTTTCGCTGTACAATGTGCACTGTACAGTGAAAAATACGTGCACCTTACCTTACCTTGGGATCATGAGGTCCTGTAAACAAGAAAAAAAGAAAGTCAATACGTGAAAAAATGAATGCTTACTTACCGATTACACAGTTGGAGATGAATACACAGCCATTATGAAAGAATTCCAGATGCAGACAACCACATACAGCTGGACATGGACAGACTCTTGGGATCATGAAGTCCTGTGAACAAGTAAGACAAAATAGAAAGTCAATACATGAAAAGAAGCTGAATGTATACTTACCTGTTACACAGTTGCAGATGAAAAAAAGCCAGTAAGCCAGAGTTCCAGATTCAGTCAACCATATACAGTTGATGTATAGTCTCCTGGGATCATGAAGTCCTGTGAACAAGTAAGACAAAGAAAAAAGTAAATACATGAAAAGAAACTGAATGAAACTGTATACTTATCTGTTACACAGTTACAGATGAATACACAGTCAGTAAGAAAGAATTCCAGATGCAGGCAACCACATACAGCTGGAAACCGATAGCCTCTTGGGATCATGAAGTCCTGTAAACAAGACAAAAAGAAAGTCAATACATGAATCAGAATCAGAATCTCTTTATTTCATATGTTACACATACAAGGAATTTGTCTTGGTGAGAGCAACACGTATGACAAGTAACAAAAAAAAAAAAATCACAGAATATTCTTAAACTAAAGGAAAATGACACTAAACAATAAATAGGGTATGGGATAAATTAAAAAAGTAAAAAGTACTAAGGTAAAAAAGAGCTGAAAATATATTTACAGAAAAGAACATCTGTACAGGTGTGCAAATAGTCATAGTGCAAAATAGGCAGAGTGCAAAATAGCTGTTCAGTCCGGTTTGGTACAGTTCAGTTGTAAGTTTTGAGGTTTACAGTGGGAGGTGTCCACTGTGATTGAGGAGCGCTACAGCTCTGGGGAAGAAGCTGTTAGCATGACGTGTTGTGCTGGTTTTGATGGACCGCAGTCTTCTACCCGAGGGGAGTGTCTGGAAGAGGAGGTGTCCAGGATGTGAGGGGTCAGATGTTATCTTGCCAGCCCGCTTCCTCATCCTGCTGGTGTAGATCTGCTGAAGTGATGGCAGGTTACATCCGATGATCCTCTCTGCTGTCCTGATGATGCGCTGGAGTTTGGTTCTTTCTTGTGAGGTGGAGGAACCAAACCAGATAGTTATGGAGGCAGTGATAATGGACTCGATGATCGCTGTGTAGAACTGGATCATCAGGGTCTGTGGCAGGTTGAACTTCTTGAGCTGTCTCAAGAAGAACATTCTTTGTTGAGCTTTCTTGATGATGGAGATGGTGTTTTTCACCCATTTCAAGTCTCTGGAAATGGTGGTGACCAGGAACTTGAGCGACTCCACCATTGATACTGCAGTGTTGTTGATGTGGAGGGGGGGGAGGGTGGGTGGATTGCGTCGGAAGTCCACCACCATCTCTACAGTCTTTTCTGTGTTTAGCAGCAAGTGGTTGTTGCTGCACCAGGACAACGGCAAACAGCTGGAAATGAAAAAGTCTCTTGGGATCATGAGGTCCTGTAAACAAGTAAGACAAAGAAGAAAGTCAAAACATGAAAAGAAACTGAATGTATACTTACCTGTTACACAGTTGCAGATGAATACACAGTCAGTAAGAAAGAATTCCAGATGCAGACAACCACATACAGCTGGACATGGACAGTCTCTTGGGATCATGAAGTCCTGTAAATAAGTAAGACAAATAAGAAAGTCAATACATGAAAAGAAACTGAATGTATACTTACCTGTTACACAGTTGCAGATGAATACACAGTCAGTAAGAAAGAATTCCAGATGCAGACAACCACATACAGCTAGACATCGTTAGCCTCTTGGGATCATGAAGTCCTGAAAACAAGACAAAAAGAAAGTCAATGCATGAAGAGAAACTGAATGTATACTTACCTGTTACAAAGTTGCAGATGAATAGAAAGTCAGTCAGATTGAGTTCCAGATGCAGACACCGGCAAACACTTGGAGATCGATAGCCTCTTGGGGTCATGAAGTCCTGTGAACAAGTAAGAAAAACAAGAAAGTCAAAACATGAAAAGAAACTGAATGTATACTTACCTGTTGCACAGTTGCAGATGAATAGAAAGTCAGTCAGATTGAGTTCCAGATGCAGACACCGGCAAACACTTGGAGATCTATAGCCTCTTGGGATCATGAAGTCCTGTCAACAACTAAGACAAAAAAGAAAATCAAAATATGAAAAGAAATTGAATGTATACTTACCTATAACACAGTTGCAGATGAATACACAGCCAATAAAACGTAAAATCCAGATGCAGACAAAGGCAAACAGCTGGCGATGAATAGTCTCTTGGGATCATGAGGTCCTGTAAACAAGACAAAAAAAGTCAATACATGAAGAGAAACGGAATGTATACTTACCTGTTACACAGTTGCAGATGAATACAAAGCCAGTAAGAAAGAATTCCAGATGCAGACAACCACATACAGCTGGACATCGATAGCCTCTTGGGATCATGAGGTCCTGTAAACAAGACAAAGAAGAAAATCAAAACATGAAAAGAAACTGAATGTATACTTACCTGATACACAGTTGCAAATGAATACACAGTCAGTAAGAAAGAATTCCAGATGCAGACAACCACATACAGCTGGACATCGATAGCCTCTTGGGATCATGAAGTCCTGTAAACAAGTAAGACAAAGAAGAAAATCAAAACATGAAAAGAAACTGAATGATTACTTACCTTTAACACAGTTGCAGATGAATACACAGCCAATAAGACAAAAAATCCAGATGCAGATGAATAGTATCTTGGGATCATGAGGTCCTGTAAACAAGATAAAGAAGAAAGTCAATACATGAAAAGAAACTGAATGTATACTTACCTGTTACACAGTTGCAGATGAGTACACAGTCAGTAAGAAAGAATTCCAGATGCAGACAACATACAGCTGGACATGGACAGACTCTTGGGATCATGAAGTCCTTTGAACAAGTAAGACAAAGAAGAAAATCAATACATGAAAAGAAACTGAATGTATACTTACCTGTTACAGAGTTGCAGATTAATACACAGCCAGTAAGAAAGAATTCCAGATGCAGACAACCACATACAGTTGGACATCGATAGCCTCTTGGGATCATGAGGTCCTGTAAACAAGACAAAGAAGAAAGTCAATACATGAAAAGAAACTGAATGTATACTTACCTGTTACACAGTTGCAGATGAAAAAAAAAGCTAGTAAGCCAGAGTTCCAGATGCAGATAACCATATACAGTTCATGTATAGTCTCTTGGGATCACGAGGTTCTGTGAACAAGTAAGACAAAGAAGAAAGTCAATACATGAAAAGAAACTGAATGTATACTTACCTGTTACACAGTTGCAGATGAATACACAGTCAGTAAGAAAGAATTCCAGATGCAGACAACCACATACAGCTGGACATGGACAGTCTCTTGGGATCATGAAGTCCTGTAAATAAGTAAGACAAATAAGAAAGTCAATACATGAAAAGAAACTGAATGTATACTTACCTGTTACACAGTTGCAGATGAATACACAGTCAGTAAGAAAGAATTCCAGATGCAGACAACCACATACAGCTAGACATCGTTAGCCTCTTGGGATCATGAAGTCCTGAAAACAAGACAAAAAGAAAGTCAATGCATGAAGAGAAACTGAATGTATACTTACCTGTTACAAAGTTGCAGATGAATAGAAAGTCAGTCAGATTGAGTTCCAGATGCAGACACCGGCAAACACTTGGAGATCGATAGCCTCTTGGGGTCATGAAGTCCTGTGAACAAGTAAGAAAAACAAGAAAGTCAAAACATGAAAAGAAACTGAATGTATACTTACCTGTTGCACAGTTGCAGATGAATAGAAAGTCAGTCAGATTGAGTTCCAGATGCAGACACCGGCAAACACTTGGAGATCTATAGCCTCTTGGGATCATGAAGTCCTGTCAACAACTAAGACAAAAAAGAAAATCAAAATATGAAAAGAAATTGAATGTATACTTACCTATAACACAGTTGCAGATGAATACACAGCCAATAAAACGTAAAATCCAGATGCAGACAAAGGCAAACAGCTGGCGATGAATAGTCTCTTGGGATCATGAGGTCCTGTAAACAAGACAAAAAAAGTCAATACATGAAGAGAAACGGAATGTATACTTACCTGTTACACAGTTGCAGATGAATACAAAGCCAGTAAGAAAGAATTCCAGATGCAGACAACCACATACAGCTGGACATCGATAGCCTCTTGGGATCATGAGGTCCTGTAAACAAGACAAAGAAGAAAATCAAAACATGAAAAGAAACTGAATGTATACTTACCTGATACACAGTTGCAAATGAATACACAGTCAGTAAGAAAGAATTCCAGATGCAGACAACCACATACAGCTGGACATCGATAGCCTCTTGGGATCATGAAGTCCTGTAAACAAGTAAGACAAAGAAGAAAATCAAAACATGAAAAGAAACTGAATGTTTACTTACCTTTAACACAGTTGCAGATGAATACACAGCCAATAAGACAAAAAATCCAGATGCAGATGAATAGTATCTTGGGATCATGAGGTCCTGTAAACAAGATAAAGAAGAAAGTCAATACATGAAAAGAAACTGAATGTATACTTACCTGTTACACAGTTGCAGATGAGTACACAGTCAGTAAGAAAGAATTCCAGATGCAGACAACATACAGCTGGACATGGACAGACTCTTGGGATCATGAAGTCCTTTGAACAAGTAAGACAAAGAAGAAAATCAATACATGAAAAGAAACTGAATGTATACTTACCTGTTACAGAGTTGCAGATTAATACACAGCCAGTAAGAAAGAATTCCAGATGCAGACAACCACATACAGTTGGACATCGATAGCCTCTTGGGATCATGAGGTCCTGTAAACAAGACAAAGAAGAAAGTCAATACATGAAAAGAAACTGAATGTATACTTACCTGTTACACAGTTGCAGATGAAAAAAAAAGCTAGTAAGCCAGAGTTCCAGATGCAGATAACCATATACAGTTCATGTATAGTCTCTTGGGATCACGAGGTTCTGTGAACAAGTAAGACAAAGAAGAAAGTCAATACATGAAAAGAAACTGAATGCTTAGTTACAGATTAATAGAATTATTTGCAGATGAATAGAAAGTCAGTCAGATTGAGTTCCAGATGCAGACAACGGCAAACACTTGGAGATCGATAGCCTCTTGGGATCATGAAGTCCTGTCAACAAGTAAGACAAAGAAGAAAATCAAAACATGAAAAGAAACTGAATGTATACTTACCTGTTACACAGTTGCAGATGAATACACAGTCAGTAAGAAAGAATTCCAGATGCAGACAACCACATACAGCTGGACATCGGTAGCCTCTTGGGATCATGAAGTCCTGTAAACAAGACAAAAAGAAAGTCAATACATGAAAAGAAACTGAATGTATACTTACCTGTTACACAGTTGCAGATGAATAGAAAGTCAGTCAGATTGAGTTCCAGATGCAGACAACGGAGGACACCTTTCGCTGTACAATGTGCACTGTACAGTGAAAAATACGTGCACCTTACCTTACCTTGGGATCATGAGGTCCTGTAAAAAAGAAAAAAAGAAAGTCAATACATGAAAAACTGAATGCTTACTTACCGATTACACAGTTGGAGATGAATACACAGCCATTATGAAAGAATTCCAGATGCAGACAACCACATACAGCTGGACATGGACAGACTCTTGGGATCATGAAGTCCTGTGAACAAGTAAGACAAAATAGAAAGTCAATACATGAAAAGAAGCTGAATGTATACTTACCTATTACACAGTTGCAGATGAATAGAAAGTCAGTCAGATTGAGTTCCAGATGCAGACAACGGAGGACACCTTTCGCTGTACAATGTGCACTGTACAGTGAAAAATACGTGCACCTTACCTTACCTTGGGATCATGAGGTCCTGTAAAAAAGAAAAAAAGAAAGTCAATACATGAAAAACTGAATGCTTACTTACCGATTACACAGTTGGAGATGAATACACAGCCATTATGAAAGAATTCCAGATGCAGACAACCACATACAGCTGGAAACCGATAGCCTCTTGGGATCATGAAGTCCTGTAAACAAGACAAAAAGAAAGTCAATACATGAATCAGAATCAGAATCAGAATCTCTTTATTTCATATGTTACACATACAAGGAATTTGTCTTGGTGAGAGCAACACGTATGACAAGTAACAAAAAAAAAAAATCACAGAATATTCTTAAACTAAAGGAAAATGACACTAAACAATAAATAGGGTATGGGATAAATTAAAAAAGTAAAAAGTACTAAGGTAAAAAAGAGCTGAAAATATATTTACAGAAAAGAACATCTGTACAGGTGTGCAAATAGTCATAGTGCAAAATAGGCAGAGTGCAAAATAGCTGTTCAGTCCGGTTTGGTACAGTTCAGTTGTAAGTTTTGAGGTTTACAGTGGGAGGTGTCCACTGTGATTGAGGAGCGCTACAGCTCTGGGGAAGAAGCTGTTAGCATGACGTGTTGTGCTGGTTTTGATGGACCGCAGTCTTCTACCCGAGGGGAGTGTCTGGAAGAGGAGGTGTCCAGGATGTGAGGGGTCAGATGTTATCTTGCCAGCCCGCTTCCTCATCCTGCTGGTGTAGATCTGCTGAAGTGATGGCAGGTTACATCCGATGATCCTCTCTGCTGTCCTGATGATGCGCTGGAGTTTGGTTCTTTCTTGTGAGGTGGAGGAACCAAACCAGATAGTTATGGAGGCAGTGATAATGGACTCGATGATCGCTGTGTAGAACTGGATCATCAGGGTCTGTGGCAGGTTGAACTTCTTGAGCTGTCTCAAGAAGAACATTCTTTGTTGAGCTTTCTTGATGATGGAGATGGTGTTTTTCTCCCATTTCAAGTCTCTGGAAATGGTGGTGACCAGGAACTTGAGCGACTCCACCATTGATACTGCAGTGTTGTTGATGTGGAGGGGGGGAAGGGTGGGTGGATTGCGTCGGAAGTCCACCACCATCTCTACAGTCTTTTCTGTGTTTAGCAGCAGGTGGTTGTTGCTGCACCAGGACAACGGCAAACAGCTGGAAATGAATAGTCTCTTGGGATCATGAGGTCCTGTAAACAAGTAAGACAAAGAAGAAAGTCAAAACATGAAAAGAAACTGAATGTATACTTACCTGTTACACAGTTGCAGATGAATACACAGTCAGTAAGAAAGAATTCCAGATGCAGACAACCACATACAGATGGACATGGACAGTCTCTTGGGATCATGAAGTCCTGTAAACAAGACAAAAAGAAAGTCAATGCATGAAGAGAAACTGAATGTATACTTACCTGTTACAAAGTTGCAGATGAATAGAAAGTCAGTCAGATTGAGTTCCAGATGCAGACAACGGCAAACACTTGGAGATCTATAGCCTCTTGGGATCATGAAGTCCTGTCAACAACTAAGACAAAAAAGAAAATCAAAATATGAAAAGAAATTGAATGTATACTTACCTATAACACAGTTGCAGATGAATACACAGCCAATAAAACGTAAAATCCAGATGCAGACAAAGGCAAACAGCTGGCGATGAATAGTCTCTTGGGATCATGAGGTCCTGTGAATAAGACAAAAAAAAGTCAATACAAGAAAACAAACTGAATGTATACTTACCTGTTACACAGTTGCAGATGAAAAGAAACGGAATGTATACTTATCTGTTGCACAGTTGCAGATGAATAGAAAGTCAGTCAGATTGAGTTCCAGATGCAGACAACGGCAAACACTTGGAGATCTATAGCCTCTTGGGATCATGAAGTCCTGTCAAGAAGTAAGACAAAGAAGAAAATCAAAACATGAAAACAAACTGAATGTATACTTACCTTTTACACAGTTGCAGATGAATACACAAGTCAAGTCAAGTCAAGTCAAGTGGGTTTATTGTCATTTCAACTACATACAGAGTACACAGTGAAACGAAACAACGTTCCTCCCGGACCATGGTGCAACATAGACAGTGCATACAAGACACAAGTGCAACACAAACAAACAAGTGCGGACAGACAACACAGTACAGACAGAGGATAATAAATAATGACTGTAGTGTGCAAGTTGTGCAATGTGCGATAAATAGAGTCCAGTGAGGTAGTAAAGTCAGTCAGTAAGAAAGAATTCCAGTTGCAGACAACCACATACAGCTGGACATAGACAGTCTCTTGGGATAATGAAGTCCTGTGAATAAGTAAGACAAATAAGAAAGTCAATACATGAAAAAAAACTGAATGTATCTTTACCTGTTACACAGTTGTAGATGAAAAGAAACGGAATGTATACTTACCAGTTGCACAGTTGCAGATGAATAGAAAATCAGTCAGATTGAGTTCCAGATGCAGACAACCACATCCAACTGGACATGGATAGTCTCTTAGGTTCATGAGGTCCTGTAAAAAAGACAAAGAAGAAAGTAAATACATGAAAAGAAACTGAATGTATACTTACCTGTTACAAAGTTGCAGATGAATACAAATCTAGTAAGAAAGAATTCCAGATGCAGACAACCACATCCAACTGGACATGGATAGTCTCTTAGAATCATGAGGTCCTGTAAACAAGACAAAGAAGAAAATCAAAACATGAAAAGAAACTGAATGTTTACTTACCTTTAACACAGTTGCAGATGAATACACAGCCAATAAGACAAAAAATCCAGATGCAGATGAATAGTATCTTGGGATCATGAGGTCCTGTAAACAAGATAAAGAAGAAAGTCAATACATGAAAAGAAACTGAATGTATACTTACTTGTTACACAGTTGCAGATGAAAAAAAAAAAAAAACGTAAGCCAGAGTTCCAGATTCAGACAACCATATACAGTTGATGTATAGCCTCTTGGGATCACAAAATCCTGTGAACAAGTAAGACAAAGAAGGAAGTCAATACATGAAAATAAACTGAATGCTTACTTACCGATTACACAGATGCAGATGAATAGAAAATCAGTCAGATTGAGATCCAGATGCAGACAACGGCAAACACTTGGAGATCGACAGACTCTTGGGATCATGAGGTCCTGTAAACAAGACAAAAAGAAATTCAATACATGAAAAGAAACTGAATGTATACTTACCTGTTACACAGTTGCAGATGAATACACAGCCAATAAGACGAAAAATCCAGATGCAGACAACCACATACAGCTGGACATGGACAGTCTCTTGGGATCATGAAGTCCTGTGAACAAGTAAGACAGAAGAAAATCAAAATATGAAAAGAAACTGAACGTATACTTACCTGTTACACAGTGGCAGATGAATACACAGCCAATAAGACGTAAAATCCAGATGCAGATGAATAGTCTCTTGGGCTCATGAGGTCCTGTAAACAAGACAAAGAAGAAAGTCAATGCAGGAAAAGAAATGGAATGTATACTGACCTGTTACACAGTTGCAGATGAATATACAGCCAGTAAGAAAGAAATCCAGATGCAGACAACCACATACAGCTGGATATTGACAGTCTCTTGAGATCATGAAGTCCTGTGAATAAGTAAGACAAAGAAGAAAGTCAATACTTGAAAAGAAACTGAATGCTTACTTAGCAATTACACAGTTGCAGATGAATAGAAAGTCAGTCAGATTGAGATCCAGATGCAGACGACGGCAAACACTTGGAGATCGATAGCCTCTTGGGATCACGAAGTCCTGTCAACACGACAAAGAAGAAAATCAAAATATGAAAAGAAACTGAATGCTTACTTACCGTTTACACAGTTGCAGGTGAATAGAAAGTCAGTCAGATTGAGATCCAGATGCACACAACACCAAACACTTGGAGATCGATAGCCTCTTGGGATCATGAAGTCCTGTGAACAAGTAAGACAAAGAAGAAAATCAAAATATGAAAAGAAACTGAATGTTTACTTACCTGTAACACAGTTGCAGATGATTACACAGCCAATAACACGAAAAATCCAGATGCAGACAACGGCAAACAGCTGGAGATGAATACTCTCTTGGGATCATGAGGTCCTGTAAACAAAAGAAACTGAATGCTTTTCTACCGATTACACAGTTGCAGATGAATACACAGTCAGTAAGAAAAAATTCCAGATGCAGAAAACCACATACAGCTGGACATCGATAGGCTCTTGGGATCATGAAATCCTATAAACAAGACAAAAAGAAGTCAATACATGAAAAGAAACTGAATGTATACTTACCTGTTGCAAAGTTGCAGATAAATACAAAGCCAGTAAGAAAGAGTTCCAGATGCAGACAACCACATACAGCTGGACAAGGACAGTCTCTTGGGATCATGAAGTCCTGTGAACAAGTAAGACAAAGAAGAAAGTCAATACATGGAAAGAAACTGAAATGTATACTTACCTGTTACAAAGTTGCAGATGAATACAAATCCAGTAAGAAAGAATTCCACATGCAGACAACCACATCCAGCTGGACATGGACAGTCTCTTGGGAACATGAGGTCCTGTAAACAATACAAAGAAGAAAGTCAATATATGAAAAGAAACTGAATATATACTTACCTTTTACACAGTTGCAGATGATAGAAAGTCAGTCAGATTGAGTTCCAGATGCAGACAATGGCAAATACTTGGAGATCGATAGCCTCTTGGGATCATGAAGTCCTGTGAACAAGTAAGACAAAGAAGAAAATCAAAATATGAAAAGAAACGGAATGCTTACTTACCGATTACACAGTTGCAGATAAAAAAACACAGCCATTAAGAAAGAATTTCAGATGCAGACAACCTCGTACAGCTGGACATGGATTGCCTCTTGGGATCATAAAGTCCTGTGAACAAGTAAGCCAAAGAAGAAAATCAAAATATGAAAAGAAATTGTATGTATACTTACCTGTAACACAGTTGCAGATGAATACACAGCCAATAAGACGTAAAATCCAGATGCAGACAACGGCAAACAGCTGGAGATGAATAGTCTCTTGGGATCATGAGGTCCTGTGAATAAGACAAAAAAAAGTCAATACAAGAAAACAAACTGAATGTATACTTACCTGTTACACAGTTGCAGATGAAAAGAAACGGAATGTATACTTATCTGTTGCACAGTTGCAGATGAATAGAAAGTCAGTCAGATTGAGTTCCAGATGCAGACAACGGCAAACACTTGGAGATCTATAGCCTCTTGGGATCATGAAGTCCTGTCAAGAAGTAAGACAAAGAAGAAAATCAAAACATGAAAACAAACTGAATGTATACTTACCTTTTACACAGTTGCAGATGAATACACAAGTCAAGTCAAGTCAAGTCAAGTGGGTTTATTGTCATTTCAACTACATACAGAGTACACAGTGAAACGAAACAACGTTCCTCCCGGACCATGGTGCAACATAGACAGTGCATACAAGACACAAGTGCAACACAAACAAACAAGTGCGGACAGACAACACAGTACAGACAGAGGATAATAAATAATGACTGTAGTGTGCAAGTTGTGCAATGTGCGATAAATAGAGTCCAGTGAGGTAGTAAAGTCAGTCAGTAAGAAAGAATTCCAGTTGCAGACAACCACATACAGCTGGACATAGACAGTCTCTTGGGATAATGAAGTCCTGTGAATAAGTAAGACAAATAAGAAAGTCAATACATGAAAAAAAACTGAATGTATCTTTACCTGTTACACAGTTGTAGATGAAAAGAAACGGAATGTATACTTACCAGTTGCACAGTTGCAGATGAATAGAAAATCAGTCAGATTGAGTTCCAGATGCAGACAACCACATACAGCTGGACAAGGACAGTCTCTTTGGATTATGAAGTCCTGTGAACAAGTAAGACAAAGAAGAAAATCAAAATATGAAAAGAAACTGAATGTATACTTACCTGTAACACAGTTGCAGATGAATACACACCCAATAAGACATAAAATCCAGATGCAGACAACGGCAAACAGGTGGAAATGAATAGTCTCTTGGGATCATGAGGTCCTGTAAACAAGTAAGACAAAGAAGAAAATCAAAATATGAAAAGAAACTGAATGTTTACTTACCTGTAACACAGTTGCAGATGAATACACAGCCAATAAGACATCAAATCCAGATGCAGATGAATAGTCTCTTGGGATCATGAGGTCCTGTAAACAAGACAACTAAGAAAGTCAATACATGAAAAGAAACTGAATGTATACTTACCTGTTACACAGTTACAGATGAAAAGAAACGGAATGTATACTTACCTGTTGCACAGTTGCAGATGAATAGAAAGTCAGTCAGATTGAGTTCCAGATGCAGACAACGGCAAACACTTGGAGATCGATTGCCACTTGGGATCATGAAGTCCTGTGAACAAGTAAGACAAAGAAGAAAATCAAAATATGAAAAGAAATTGAATGTATACTTACCTATAACACAGTTGCAGATGAATACACAGCCAATAAGACGAAAAATCCAGATGCAGCTGAATAGTCTCTTGGGATCATGAGGTCCTGTAAACAAAACAAAAAAAAGTCAATACATGAATTGAAACGGAATGTATACTTACCTGTAACACAGATGCAGATGAATACACAGCCAGTAAGAAAGAATTCCAGATGCAGACAACCAGATACAGCTGGACAACGACAATGTATTGGGATCACGAAGTCCTGTCAACAAGTAAGACAAAGAAGAAAGTCAATACATGAATTGAAACGGAATGTATACTTACCTGTTACACAGTTGCAAATGAATAGAAAGTCAGTCAGATTGAGTTCCAGATGCAGACAACGGCAAACACTTGGAGATCGATAGCCTGTTGGGATCATGAATTCCTGTCAAAAAGTAAGACAAAGAAGAAAATCAAAACATGAAAAGAAACTGAATGTATACTTACCTGTTAAAGTTGCAGATGAATACAAATCCAGTAAGAAAGAATTCCAGATGCAGACAACCACATCCAGCTGGACATGGAAAGTCTCTTGGGATCATGAGGTCCTGTAAACAAGACAAAGAAGAAAGTCAATACATGAAAAGAAACTGAATGTATACTTACCTGTTACAAAGTTGCAGATGAAAACAAAGCCAGCAAGAAAGAATTCCAGATGCAGACAACCACATCCAACTGGACATGGATAGTCTCTTAGAATCATGAGGTCCTGTAAACAAGACAAAGAAGAAAGTAAATACATGAAAAGAAACGGAATGTATACTTACCTATTGCACAGTTGCAGATGAATAGAACGTCAGTCAGATTGAGTTCCAGATGTAGATAACGGCAAACACTTGGAGATCGATAGCCTCTTGGGATCATGAAGTCCTGTGAACAAGTAAGACAAAGAAGGAAATCAAAATATGAAAAGAAATTGAATGTATACTTACCTATAACACAGTTGCAGATGAATACACAGCCAATAAAACGTAAAATCCAGATGCAGACAACAGCAAACAGCTGGAGATGAATAGTCTCTTGGGATCATGAGGTCCTGTAAACAAGACAAAAAAAAGTCAATACATAAATAGAAACGGAATGTATACTTACCTGTTACACAGTTGCAGATGAATACACAGCCAGTAAGAAAGAGTTCCAGATGCAGACAACCACATACCGATAGACAAGGACAGTCTCTTGGGATCATGAAGTCCTGTGAACAAGTAAGACAGAGAAGAAAGTCAATACATGAAAAGAAACTGAATGTATACTTACCTGTTACACAGTTGCAGATGAATACCCAGTCAGTAAGAAAGAATTCCAGATGCAGACAATCACATACAGCTGGACATGGACAGTCTCTTGGGATCATGAAGTCCTATGAATAAGTAAGACAAATAAGAAAGTCAATACAAGAAAAGAAACTGAATATATACTTACCTGTTACACAGTTGCAGATGAAAAGAAACGGAATGTATACTTAACTGTTGCACAGTTGCAGATGAATAGAAAGTCAGTCAGATTAAGTTCCAGATGTAGACAACGGCAAACACTTGAAGATCTATAGCCTCTTGGGATCATGAAGTCCTGTCAAAAAGTTAGACAAAGAAGAAAATCAAAATATGAAAAGAAATTGAATGTATACTTACCTATAACACAGTTGCAGATGAATACACAGCCAATAAAATGTAAAATCCAGATGCAGACAACGGCAAAAAGCTGGAGATGAATAGTCTCTTGGGATCATGAGGTCCTGTGAACAAGTAAGACAAAGAAGAAAATCAATACATGAAAAGACACGGAATGCTTACTTACCGATTACACAGTTGCAGATGAATACACAGCCATTAAGAAAGAATTCCAGATGCAGACAACCACAAATAATTGGACATGGACAGTCTCTTGGGATCATGAAGTCCTGTGAACAAGTGAGACAACGAAGAAAGTCAATACATGAAAAGAAACTGAATGTATACTTACCTGTTACACTGTTGCAGATGAATACACAGTCAGTAAGAAAGAATTCCAGATGCAGACAACCACATACAGCTGGACATCGATAGCCTCTTGGGATCATGAGGTCCTGTAAACAAGACAAAAAGAAAGTCAATACATGAAAAGAAACTGAATGTATACTTACCTGTTACACAGTTGCAGATGAAAAAAAGCCAGTAAGCCAGAGTTCCAGATTCAGACAACCATATACATTTGATGTATAGTCTCTTGGGATCACGTGGTCCTGTGAACAAGTAAGACAAAGAAGAAAATCAAAATATGAAAAGAAACTGAATGTATACTTACCTGTTACACAGTTGCAGATGAATACACAGCCAAGAAGACGAAAAATCCAGATGCAGACAAAGGCAAACAGCTGGAGATGAATAGTCTCTTGGGATCATGAAGTCCTGTGAACAAGTAAGACAAAGAAGAATGTCAATACATGAAAAGAAGCTGAATGTATACTTACCTGTTACACAGTTGCAGATGAAAAAAAAGCCAGTAAGCCAGAGTTCCAGATTCACACAACCATATACAGTTGATGTATTGTCTCTTGGGATCATGAAGTCCTGTGAACAAGTAAGACAAAGAAGAAAGTCAAAACATGAAAAGAAACTGAATGTATACTTACCTGTTACACAGTTGCAGATGAAAAAAAAAGCTAGTAAGCCAGAGGTCCAGATGCAGATAACCATATACAGTTGATGTATAGTCTCTTGGGATCACGAGGTTCTGTGAACAAGTTAGACAAAGAAGAAAGTCAATACATGAAAAGAAACTGAATGCTTAGTTACAGATTAATAGAATTAGTTGCAGATGAATAGAAAGTCAGTCAGATTGAGTTCCAGATGTAGACAACGGAGGACACATTTCGCTGTACAATGTACACTGTACAGTGACAAATACGTGCACCTTACCTTACCTTGGGATCATGAGGTCCTGTAAACAAGAAAAAAAGAAAGTCAATACATGAAAAGAAACTGAATGCTTACTTACCGATTACACAGTTGGAGATGTATACACAGCCATTAAGAAAGAATTCCAGATGCAGACAACCATATACAGCTGGACATGGACAGACTCTTGGGATCATGAAGTCCTGTGAACAAGTAAGACGAAATAGAAAGTCAATACATGAAAAGAAGCTGAATGTATACTTACCTGTTACACAATTGCAGATGAAAAAAAGCCAGTAAGCCAGAGTTCCAGATTCAGTCAACCATATACAGTTGATGTATAGTCTCCTGGGATCATGAAGTCCTGTGAACAAGTAAGACAAAAAAGAAAATCCAAATATGAAAAGAAACTGAATGTATACTTACCTGTAACACAGTTGCAGATTAATACACAGCCAATAAGATGAAAAATCCAGATGCAGACAACGGCAAACAGCTGGAGATGAATAGTCTCTTGGGATCATGAGGTCCTGTAAACAAGTAAGACAAAGAAGAAAGTCAATACATGAAAAGAAACTGAATGCTTACTTACCGATTACACAGTTGCAAATGAAAAAAATAAAGCCAGTAAGCCAGAATTCCAGATTCAGACAACCATATACAGTTGATTTATAGTCTCTTGGGATCACGAGGTACTGTGAACAAGTAAGACAAAGAAGAAAGTCAATACATGAAAAGAAACTGAATGTATACTTACCTGTAACACAGTTGCAGATGAATACACTGTCAGTAAGAAAGAATTCCAGATGCAGACAACCACATACAGCTGGACATCGATAGCCTCTTGGGATCATGAGGTCCTGTAAACAAGACAAAAAAAAAAGCCAATACATGAAAAGAAACTGAATGTATACTTACCTGTTACACAGTTGCAGTTGAAAAAAAGCCAGTAAGCCAGAGTTCCAGATTCAGACAACCATATACAGCTGGACATCGATAGCCTCTTGGGATCACAAGGTCCTGTGAACAAGGAAGACAAAGAAGAAAGTCAATACATGAAAAGAAATTGAATGTATACTTACCTGTTACAAAGTTGCAGATGAATACAAATCCAGTAAGAAAGAATTCCAGATGCAGACAACCACATACAGCTGGACATGGAAAGACTCCTTGGATCATGAAGTCCTGTCAACAAGTAAGACAAAGAAGAAAATCAAAATATGAAAAGAAACTGAATGTATACTTACCTGTTACACAGTTGCAGATGAATACACAGCCAAGAAGACGAAAAATCCAGATGCAGACAAAGGCAAACAGCTGGAGATGAATAGTCTCTTGGGATCATGAAGTCCTGTGAACAAGTAAGACAAAGAAGAATGTCAATACATGAAAAGAAGCTGAATGTATACTTACCTGTTACACAGTTGCAGATGAAAAAAAAGCCAGTAAGCCAGAGTTCCAGATTCACACAACCATATACAGTTGATGTATTGTCTCTTGGGATCATGAAGTCCTGTGAACAAGTAAGACAAAGAAGAAAGTCAAAACATGAAAAGAAACTGAATGTATACTTACCTGTTACACAGTTGCAGATGAAAAAAAAAGCTAGTAAGCCAGAGGTCCAGATGCAGATAACCATATACAGTTGATGTATAGTCTCTTGGGATCACGAGGTTCTGTGAACAAGTTAGACAAAGAAGAAAGTCAATACATGAAAAGAAACTGAATGCTTAGTTACAGATTAATAGAATTAGTTGCAGATGAATAGAAAGTCAGTCAGATTGAGTTCCAGATGCAGACAACGGAGGACACATTTCGCTGTACAATGTACACTGAACAGTGACAAATACGTGCACCTTACCTTACCTTGGGATCATGAGGTCCTGTAAACAAGAAAAAAAGAAAGTCAATACATGAAAAGAAACTGAATGTATACTTACCTGTAACACAGTTGCAGATGAATACACTGTCAGTAAGAAAGAATTCCAGATGCAGACAACCACATACAGCTGGACATCGATAGCCTCTTGGGATCATGAGGTCCTGTAAACAAGACAAAAAAAAAAGCCAATACATGAAAAGAAACTGAATGTATACTTACCTGTTACACAGTTGCAGTTGAAAAAAAGCCAGTAAGCCAGAGTTCCAGATTCAGACAACCATATACAGCTGGACATCGATAGCCTCTTGGGATCACGAGGTCCTGTGAACAAGGAAGACAAAGAAGAAAGTCAATACATGAAAAGAAATTGAATGTATACTTACCTGTTACAAAGTTGCAGATGAATACAAATCCAGTAAGAAAGAATTCCAGATGCAGACAACCACATCCAGCTAGACATGGATAGCCTCTTGGGATCATGAAGTCCTGTGAACAAGTAAGACAAAGAAGAAAATCAAAAGATGAAAACAAACTGAATGTATACTTACCTGTTACACAGTTGCAGATAAATACACAGTCAGTTAGAAAGAATTCCAGTTGCAGACAACCACATACAGCTGGACATAGACAGTCTCTTGGGATAATGAAGTCCTGTGAATAAGTAAGACAAATAAGAAAGTCAATACATGAAAAAAAACTGAATGTTTACTTACCGATTACACAGTTGCAGATGAAAACACAGCCAATAAGACGTAAAATCCAGATGCAGACAACGGCAAACAGCTGGAGATGAATAGTCTCTTGGGATCATGAGGTTCTGTAAATAAGACAAAAAAAAAAGTCAATACATGAATAGAAACGGAATGTATACTTACCTGTTACACAGTTGCAGATGAAAAAAAGCCAGTAAGCCAGAGTTCCAGATACAGACAACCATATACAGTTGATGTATAGTCTCTTGGGATCACGAGGTCCTGTGAACAAGTAAGACAAAGAAGAAAGTCAATACATGAAAAGAAACTGAATGCTTACTTACCTTTTACAAACTTGCAGATGAATACAAAGCCAGTAAGAAAGAATTCCAGATGCAGACAATCACATCCAGCTGGACATGGATAGTCTCTTGGGATCATGAGGTCCTGTAAACAAGACAAATAAGAAAGTCAATACATGAAAAGAAACTGAATGTATACTTACCTGTTACACAGTTGCAGATGAATAGAAAGTCAGTAAGATTGAGTTCCATATGCAGACAACCGCAAACACTTGGAGATCGATAACCTCTTGGGATCATGAAGTCCTGTCAACAAGTAAGACAAAGAAGAAAGTCAATACATGAAAAGAAACTGAATGTATACTTACCTGTTACACAGTTGCAGATGAATACACAGTCAGTAAGAAAGAATTCCAGATGCAGACAACCACATACAGCTGGACATCGATAGCCTCTTGGGATCATGAAGTCCTGTCAAGAAGACAACAAGAAAGTCAATACATGAAAAGAAACTGAATGTATACTTACCTGTTACACAGTTGCAAATTAAAAAAAGCCAGTAAGCCAGAGTTCCAGATTCAGACAACCATATACAGTTGATGTATAGTCTCTTGGGATCACGAGGTCCTGTGAACAAGTAAGACAAAGAAGAAAGTCAATACATGAAAAGAAACTGAATGTATACTTACCTTTTACAAACTTGCAGATGAATACAAATCCAGTAAGAAAGAATTCCAGATGCAGACAACCACATCCAGCTGGACATGGATAGTCTCTTGGGATCATGAGGTCCTGTAAACAAGACAAAGAAGAAAGTCAATACATGAAAAGAAACTGAATGTATACTTACCTGTTACACAGTTGCAGATGAATACACAGTCAGTAAGAAAGAATTCCAGTTACAGACAACCACATACAGCTGGACATGGACAGTCTCTTGTGATCATGAAGTCCTGTGAATAAGTAAGACAAATAAGAAAGTCAATACATGAAAAGAAACTGAATGTATACTTACCTGTTACACAGTTGCAGATGAATACACAGTCAGTAAGAAAGAATTCCAGATGCAGACAACGGCAAACACTTGGAGATCGATAGCCTCTTGGGATCATGAAGTCCTGTGAACAAGTAAGATAAAGAAGAAAATCAAAACATGAAAAGAAACTGAGTGTATACTTACCTGTTACACAGTTGCAGATGAAAAGAAACGAAATGTATACTTACCTGTTACACTGTTGCAGATGAATACACAGTCAGTAAGAAAGAATTCCAGATGCAGACAACCACATACAGCTAGACATGGATAGTCTCTTTGGACCATGAAATCTTGTGAACAAGTAAGACAAAGAAGAAAATCAAAACATGAAAAGAAACTGAATGTATACTTACCTCTTGCACAGTTGCAGATGAATAGAAAGTCAGTCAAATTGAGATCCAGATGCCGACAACGGCAAACACTTGGAGATGAATAGCCTCTTGGGATCATGAAGTCCTGTCAACAAGTAAGACAAAGAAGAAAATCAAAACATGAAAACAAACTGAATGTATACTTACTTGTTACACAGTTGCAGATGAATACACAGCCAGTAAGAAAGAGTTCCAGATGCAGACAACCACATACAGCTGGACAAGGACAATCTCTTGGGATCATGAAGTCCTGTGAACAAGTAAGACAAAGAAGAAAGTCAATACATGGAAAGAAACTAAAATGTATACTTACCTGTTACACAGTTGCAGATGAATAGAAAGTCAGTCAGATTGAGTTCCAGATGCAGACAACGGCAAACAACTGGAGATCGATAGCCTGTTGGGATCATGAATTCCTGTCAACAAGTAAGACAAATAAGAAAGTCAATACATGAATAGAAACTGAATGAATACTTACCTGTTACACAGTTGCAGATGAAAAGAAACGGAATGTATACTTACCTGTTGCACAGTTGCAGATGAATACACAGTCAGTAAGAAAGAATTCCAGTTACAGACAAATACATACAGCTGGACATGGACAGTCTCTTGGGATCAAGAAGTCCTGTCAACAAGTAAGATAAAGAAGAAAATCAAAAGATGAAAAGAAACTGAATGTTTACTTAACTGTAACACAGTTGCAAATGAATACACAGCCAATAAGACGAAAAATCCAGGTGCAGCTGATTAGTCTCTTGGGATCACGAGGTCCTGTGAACAAGTAAGACAAAGAAGAAAATCAAAATATGAAAAGAAACTGAATGTTTACTTAACTGTAACACAGTTGCAGATGAATACACAGCCAATAAAACGTAAAATCCAGATGCAGACAACAGCAAACAGCTGGAGATGAATAGTCTCTTGGGATCATGAGGTCCTGTAAACAAGACAAAGAAGAAAGTCAATACATGAAAAGAAACTGAATGTATACTTACCTGTTACAAAGTTGCAGATGAATACAAAGCCAGTAAGAAAGAGTTCCAGATGCAGACAACCACATACAGCTGGACAAGGACAGTCTCTTGGGATCATGAAGTCCTGTGAACAAGTAAGACAAAGAAGAAAGTCAATACATGGAAAGAAACTGAATGTATACTTACCTGTTACAAAGTTGCAGATGAATGCATCTGGAATTCTTTCTTACAGGATTTGTAGACAACCACATCCACCTGGACAGGGATAGTCTCTTGGGATCATGAGGTCCTGTAAACAAGACAAAGAAGAAAGTCAATACATGAAAAGAAACTGAATGTATACTTACCTGTTACACAGTTGCAGATGAATAGAAAGTCAGTAAGAAAGAATTCCAGATGCAGACAACCACATACAGCTGGACATGGATAGTCTCTTGGGATCATGAGGTCCTGTAAACAAGACAAAGAAGAAAGTCAATACATGAAAAGAAACTGAATGTATACTTACCTGTTACACAGTTGCAGATGAAAAGAAACGGAATGTATACTTACCTGTTACACAGTTGCAGATGAATACACAGTCAGTAAGAAAGAATTCCAGACGCAGACAACCACATACAGCTGGACATGGACAGACTCTTCAGATCATGAAGTCCTGTGAAAAAGTAAGACAAAGAAGAAAGTCAATACATGAAAAGAAACTGAATGTATACTTACCTGTTACACAGTTGCAGATGAATACACAGCCAATAACACGAAAAATCCAGGTGCAGTTGAATAGGCTCTTGGCATCATGAGGTCCTGTAAACAAGACAAAGAAGAAAGTCAATACATGAAAAGAAACTGAATGTATACGTACCTGTTACACAGTTGCAGATGAATAGAAAGTCAGTAAGAAAGAATTCCAGATGCAGACAACCACATCCAGCTGGACATGGATAGTCTCTTGGGATCATGAGGTCCTGTAAACAAGACAAAGAAGAAAGTCAATACATGAAAAGAAACTGAATGTACACTTACCTGTTACACAGTTGCAGATGAATAGAAAGTCAGTCACATTGAGTTCCAGATGCAGACAACGGCAAACACTTGGAGATCTATAGCCTCTTGGGGTCATGAAGTCCTGTGAACAAGTAAGAAAAAGAAGAAAGTCAAAACATGAAAAGAAACTGAATGTATACTTACCTGTTGCACAGTTGCAGATGAATAGAAAGTCAGTCACATTGAGTTCCAGATGCAGACAACGGCAAACACTTGGAGATCTATAGCCTCTTGGGATCATGAAGTCCTGTCAACAAGTAAGACAAAGAAGAAAGTCAATACATGAAAAGAAACTGAATGTATACTTACCTGTTACACAGTTGCAGATGAATACACAGCCATTAAGAAAGAATTCCAGATGCAGACAACCACAAATAGCTGGACATGGACAGTCTCTTGGGATCATGAAGTTCTGTGAACAAGTGAGACAACGAAGAAAGTCAATACATGAAAAGAAACTGAATGTATACTTACCTGTTACACAGTTGCAGATGAGTACACAGTCAGTAAGAAAGAATTCCAGATGCAGACAACCACATCCAGCTGGACACGGATAGTCTCTTGGGATCATGAGGTCCTGTAAACAAGACAAAGAAGAAAGTCAATACATGAAAAGAAACTGAATGTATACTTACCTGTTACACAGTTGCAGATGAATAGGAAGTAAGTTAGATTGAGGTCCAGATGCAGACAACGGCAAGCACTTGGAGATCGATAGCCTCTTGGGATCATAAAGTCCTGTAAACAAGACAAAAAGAAAGTCAATACATGAAAAGAAGCTGAATGTATACTTACCTGTTACACAGTTGGAGATGAAAAAAAAGCCAGTAAGCCAGATTCACACAACCATATACAGTTGATGTATAGTCTCTTGGGATCATGAAGTCCTGTGAACAAGTAAGACAAAGAAGAAAGTCAATGCATGAAAAGAAACTGAATGTATACTTACCTGTTACACAGTTGCAGATGAAAAGAAACGGAATGTATACTTACCTGTTACACAGCTGCAGATGAATACACAGTCAGCAAGAAAGAATTCCAGATGCAGACAACCACATCCAGCTGGACAAGGACAGTCTCTTGGGATCATGAAGTCCTGTGAACAAGTCAATACATAAAAAAAACTGAATGTATACTTACCTGTTACAAAGTTGCAGATGAATACAAAGCCAGTAAGAAAGAATTCCAGATGCAGACAACCACATCCAGCTGGACAAGGACAGTCTCTTGGGATCATGAGGTCCTGTAAACAAGACAAAGAAGAAAGTCAATACATGAAAAGAAACTGAATGTATACTTACCTGTTACACAGTTGCAGATGAATAGAAAGTCAGTCAGATTGAGTTCCAGATGCAGACAACGGCAAACACTTGGAGATTGATAGCCTCTTGGGGTCATGAAGTCCTGTGAACAAGTAAGAAAAAGAAGAAAATAAAAATATGAAAAGAAATTGAATGTATACTTACCTATAACACAGTTGCAGATGAATACACAGCCAATAAAACGTAAAATCCAGATGCAGACAACGGCAAACAGCTGGAAATGAATAGTCTCTTGGGATCATGAGGTCCTGTAAACAAGACAAAAAAAGTCAATACATTAAGAGAAACAGAATGTATACTTACCTGTTACACAGTTGCAGATGAAAACAAAGCCAGTAAGAAAGAATTCCAGATGCAGACAACCACATACAGCTGGACATCGATAGCCTCTTGGGATCATGAAGTCCTGTAAACGAAAGTCAACACATGAAAAGAAACTGAATGTATACGTACCTGTTACACAGTTGCAGATGAATAGAAAGTCAGTTAGATTGAGTTCCAGATGCAGACAACGGCAAACACTTGGAGATCGATAGCCTCTTGGGATCATGAAGTCCTGTCAACAAGTAAGACAAAAAAGAAAATCAAAATATGAAAAGAATCTGAATGTTTACTTACCTGTAACACAGTTGCAGATGAATACAAAGCCAATAAGACGAAAAATCCAGATGCAGATGAATAGTCTCTTGGCATAATGAGGTCCTGTAAACAAGACAAAGAAGAAAGTCAATACATGAAAAGAAACTGAATGCTTACTTACCTACTACACAGTTGCAGATGAATAGAAAGTCAGTCAGATTGAGATCCAGACGCAGACAACGGCAAACACTTTGTCTTGCTTGTTGACAGGACTTCATGATCCCAAGAGGCTATCGATCTCAAAGTGTTTGCCGTTGTCTGCGTCTGGATCTCAATCTGACTGACTTTCTATTCATCTGCAACTGTGTAACAGGTAAGTAAGCATTCAGTTTCTTTTCATATTTTGATTTTCTTCTTTGTCTTACTTGTTGACAGGACTTCATGATCCCAAGAGGCTATCGATCTCAAAGAAGAAAATCAAAATATGAAAAGAAACTGAATGTATACTTACCTGTTACACAGTTGCAGATGAATACACAGCCATTAAGAAAGAATTCCAGATGCATATGAAGAGCAAGTTAGTTGATTGAGAAACATCCAACTAAGAAAAACGCATTTTTAGCTAAACAAAAAAACAAAACACTTTTCGGTTGAGAGTCATATCTCATATGAAGACATATTAGAAAAGCCTATTATCTTTTGAAAATAACAAAATCTGACATGTGTGACTGTCATTGTAAGGCCAAGTAGGAAGGCATTAAGAATCAGTCCAAAAAATAATTATATCAGACAAGGTATTTATGAGTGTAGGACTTACAGGTCTGATATGATGGAGTTACAGCAAAGGATTAAACATTTTTAATCAATAATAAGGCCAGTGAATGTCAGTTTTCTTGGCTGGGTATTTTCACAGCTGCTGTATCTTGTTTGGTGTTTCTGGGCTTTACAGCTCTTTATGTCAAGTGTAAACAGATCCAAAGTGTCATTCTCAGTGCTGATTACATCTGAAATTAACCATAAACCAGAGGTGAGTGGCTAGCAACAGGGTAATGCAGCTCAACACATGTTTCAGTTTACTACACACCCATGTCGCCTCTCCAAAGTCACAGTGATTCTAAAGTCACTCAATACAAAGCACTTAAAAACCAAACCATAAAACACTGCTTAAATCACAAATACATTAATAAAGACTTTGAGCCCATTTCCCTGAAACGGTTCACCCATTAAAGATAATAGACAAAGAAGGTTGGGAGCAGGTGGCTAGTGTTTTCTTACCTGACTGGTGTGACTGGGTAGGGCCAGTAAGTCCTGGCATAGCACCTTCTCTATGTTCCTGGAGAGTACAACAGATCCCAGTCAGCACATGTGAAGCCTTTCTCGGTGGTAAAGGACCAGACATCAAACCTGCAATCAGCAGTGGAGTGCAAAAAGTCTGCAGAATGGCTTGCTCCCTCATCGGTAGGTAAGCAAGTGGCCCAGAGACGACAATCCTGGCGTCTGTCTTCTTTCAAACTGTGTCTTGAATCTAGTGCACTAGTGGCACCGTGACACTGTGGCATTACCCTTTGGGCCCTATATTTAAGAGTGTCTTACAATAAAATTTTCAACAGTGAGAACGCCGCCCTTAGTAGTTGTCCTCGTTGCTGGAGCATGCATAGCCATAGACAAACTGCTGAAGACATTTAATTGGTTAGAGAGGTGAAAACCAGCTGTGGGGGTGTAGAAAACCTCTGTTTTCCATGGTCAAGATGATGCTTGCAGGGCTGCTCCATGGCCACCATTGTCTTTGAAGAAAAAAACACAGAGGTTAGTTAGTTAGTAAAGCAAAGTAATGTAAAGTAACACACATAGTGTATTCCAAGATTAAAACTGGCTAAGATAAACAATCAATAGCTATCAGCTGGGATACAGACAGACAGAAAGAGCATTGTGGATGGATGGAGAGAGAAAAGAGTTGTAAGGGAACAAGACAGGAAAACAAACCCCAGAAACTTACTAAACTCTGTTAACATGGCTGCACCTAATCTCACCCCCAATACCCAACTTCACCACTTTCACCATTGGTACTATTTTCATATGTTTCTAAGACTAGAACAAGCTGAATTTAAAAGAACAGGTCATGTGTTTGTACATCCAAGCACATTTTCACTAGAGTTTGGGGAGCTCAGTCAAGTTAGTTTGATATTGGATCTGCAGATATTTACTTCTCCCCTGCTCTCACTCACAATGTCCTAACATCTCTGACATGATTTTTTTAAACAATAGAGAACAGATAAACTGCAATCACTAAATATTCTTCTCAAAATGAAAAGACTGGAAATGTTGAGGAAATATAATCAAAATAGCCAGAATTCTTGCAGCAGGTGCCGTAGATGGTAAAAGAACGTCTATAAAGTGTGGATACCGAAAACTCTCACAGAGATATGGAGCTGCTGGTGTTAGTTAAAAAGACAGTCAAACCTACTGAAGAACAGAGACTAAATAAAAATCAATGACTAACCTTAACTTCCTCACTTTTAAGGAATGGATATATTTTAGCACTTTAGACAATATAAACATGCATGTAGCACATTTTTATAACGAATAAATCATTACTGTGACACTGTCATAAAATATGCCTATTTGAACCATTTTTAAATAATATTGTTCCAGTAAAACATCCATATAGCTTACACATCCAAAGTCAGCTGTAGTGTACAGAGACACATCTGATAAATATACTACAACCCTTAGAATAGCCAGATTACAATTTGCTAACAAATGCTTAAGAGATCCTGGAGAATTCTGGAGAAAGGTCTTGTGGACAAATGAGACTAGGATTAACCTATATCAGAGTGATGGAAAGACAGAAATTGTGGATTGCTCACTCGCGCTTCAAGGGAGGTAAAATTTAGTTTGCACTCACCCTCTTATTAACGGTACATACTTGGAGCCCATAGGAACCATCCAAAACATAGGTGTTGGAAAGCTCCCACAAAGGTGTTTGTACTTCAGAAATCTTTCTTTCTGAAGACATTTTATAATCCTGGGTGTTTCCTTGTGAAAGTAAAGTCTGAACTGTGCAAGTCCTCAGTTTGAGTTGCTGAGAGTCAATTTAGGAGTGATCCCTTTATCCTACAGAGTGCTCTGTGTGTAAGTTTATTCTAATGTCCATATGAAAGCACAAAACCTCATGAATAAAAACATACACAAGGCTTGGCTGAACATATAAGGAAACGTACAACTTACTTAGAACCTATAGTTCCATCAGTAATCTTCATTACAGTGAAGTTAGCCACAGCTAAACCTTTGCTAAAGCATGGTTCTCTCCTTTTGGCTTGTAACCTGGCCTACTTCCAATATACTGCCACATAGTGGATGGAGTAGGAATTACCATGTAAAATGCCATCTGTTGCAACAATGGAGTCACATGGGTATCAGCTATGGCTTCAAGTTGTAGGACTTTTTATGGCATTATAGACAATAGGCAAGTGGCTTAAAGGTCCAACCACAACAGGCCCAATGAGACATAAAGAACCAGCACAACAGGCCCAGTGAGACTAGGGATGCACCTATCAGATATTAGGATCGGATATGTGTCCCTATATTAACAACGACCCCTTTTGGTCTCACTGACTTAATATTTCAGAATTACTTATTTTAGTGACAAATAAATAGCAATTTAATACATTCATATCTGTGTGTTAATTTGTTGTATTTTATTTTACAAACATGGTGAGGTAAACAGTTTATTTTTTTAACAATGTATCGGATCAATATTGTGTATCGATCGATAAGTTTATGTATTGGTATAGAAACTGAACAATGTTGGTGCATCATTAAATGTAACATATAGGAAACAGTGTGTCTTTGACAACTTCCCTAGTTAATAGAATATGCCTACATTGATAAATCCCCATACGTTTCACCCTGATTGGTGAATGTTTAGCCTTTCAAATGCATGCTTGAATGTGATTGGCTAATGGCAACCACAATAATTGACATGTCAAGTCTTCTGGACAGACAGTATTATAGAATAGGCTAAAGACGCAGTATGTAAAATTGCAGCTTGACTGGCTGTATGGTTTCTGAGAAACAGTTACGTACCACTGACCTCACCCTGCTCTGCTCACTGAGAGACAGGTAATCAGTCACACAAGTCATGTCAGACTTACTATTCAAACGTGCTGTATGTAGCTGTTACTTAATATCTGTCCGTGTCTCTTTGGATTAGGACAGAGTCATCACCACAGGCCCTCTCCTGCATTTTATCCACCGACTTGATGATCTGGTCTTAAAAACTGCTGAAGGTATACAAACTGTCCTCCTAGAACAGCTGCAGCTTTGCTTGGTCTGCCACTCAGAAGATCCAAATTTCATCAAGATGTCTGATGTAAGCCTGTACCTTTTTGTGATGTAAAACTGTGGTGCATGTATAGATTTTAACATGTATTTGTGATGCAATAAGCTGTTTTATTAATTGCTTAAACTATAGAGGAGCATTATTGGGCTAATGAGCATTATGAGCTAAATAGTTTAATTGTCACTTTAACAGGTAAGGACACCAGTTTCTCTCAGAGTTAGCTTAAGTTTTACCTATAAAAAAGGTAACTTTGATTAAAAACAAAATAATAATACTGTCTTGCAGACATCTGATTGATGTCATTTATGGCTGATTTACCGTTACAGTAACTTGATCACAATATTCTGCAAAATAAAATGTAGTAGTTTACTATAGCTCCACTGAATATTGGTTTTGTTTGTTGGTTTTATTTGGTTTCCTAAGAGGAATCTGTAACAGGAACAGGTCATTGTAATTTTATGTGTTACCCAGGTTTTAAATGTTCAGAACATTAAAATCAGATGCAAAGCAAAAAACAATAAATAAATAAAAGCAAAAAAACTTTTAAAAATAATACAACGTGAATAAACTGCTCAAAACAGCCATTAAAGCAGATAGAAAATGACTTACTGATAAGTAAGGTAAATAAAACGAGCCTTAAATGACAGCCAATAGCTTGTTGCCAAGACTGGTCTGCGTCAGAGACGGCCAATCAGCGCTCAGGGGGGCGTTACCTCGGCTCCTCCGCTAGAGACGTGCTGTGGATCAGAAAAAAGGTGAGAACGGCAGAGTGAAACACGATGGAAAGTTTTATTAAACTTTGTTTCATAAAATCGCTCATAAAGGTGAACGTTGAGAAGTACGACTGAAACGACGATTTGGATTTAGTCTGCATTTGATTTTGTGAGTGTAATAGGTGAAGCTTTTGGTGCAAATAGTTCAAAAGATTAAAAAGAAAAGCCTGTAGAGTTGAGGCTAACATGCTTAGGGGTCAAGGGGTCATGAGCGAGTGGGCAGTGCTGGCCACCATTTCATGCTGCTAATGAGAGTTTTATATTGAAAGAGGGAAGAAAAAATTGCTTTACTTTGTAAATGTAGTATTATGTGTATCTATTAAGGCGCTGTTTTTGGGAACAGGTCAGTTTTTTCTGGGTGTAATTTTACTCTACTCTGCAATCTGGCTGCACCTGCGTGAACACTCTGCAGCAGTAGTGGCGTGGTGGCGCTGTAAAGTAATCAGTACAGTGCACCGGGGAAGATGCCGCCAAAATTCTGCGTGCTGTGAGCTGCAGATAAAAGTCTTACCACACAGTGCGTCTCACCTGTGGAGCTGTGTCTCTAAAAGCAGCTCAGAACTCAAAGCTAACTTCAGGTTCGCCTGTATCAGGGTTGAGTGCAGAAACAGTCCTAAAGCTTCCTCTGTGAAACTGATACTGCAGCACGCACACTGTTTCCTCTCCCGAGGCCCCGTCTCAAATCAGTCCCTCTTCACTATGTAGTGCACTTTATGGGTCATATAAAAATAGCAGCATCTCCACCAAACAGAGCATGATATGTGTGATCAAGTCATTTCTACTCAGCAGTCGGTTCTACAATTTCCTATTTAGGCTCTCAGAATCATCAGAGACACTTTTCACCTCAAAAGGCACTTGGTGGTCAGTTTGAAGACACTAACCTGTGTGCTGTCCACACCAAAAGAATCACCCTTCTACTTAAACACCTCCAGCTGGTCGGCAGAGAGCGCACAAACCAGGGCAGTGACTTTTACTTTTTATTTGATTTTGATAGTTAAATCACTTAGGAGCTCGCTGAAGTAATGCTAATGTACCAACAGCTGTGCTAGCTAGCTAGGTTAGCAAGTGCTGCTTTCTCAATAAAGCTGTACAGGAAGATCATGGTCATCTTAGCTCCTTTTATTTGAAACAGATTTAGAAGGCATATTAATAATAGAAGCACTTTATAATTGTGTAATTGCATACTGTAGTTCATCTGTTTCTCTGCATACTTTCACCCTGTTCTTCAGTGGTGAGGACCACCACAGAGCAGGTATTCTGTGGGAGGTGAGCTTTTTATAGCACTGCAGTGTTAAATGTCTGGACGAATCCAGAACAAATGTGTAAACTGCTCGTTTGGAGCGATAAAAGCAACATTCCTGCAACATCCTCAAATCTGAATGTCCAGATCACTTTTCAGAGGTTTTGATGGCCGATTCTAAAGTCGTGATGAGCGGCAAGTTAGCATGGTGACATTCGTCAAAGTGGTACGTGCCAGTGGATGGCATTTTCGGATGGTGCAGTGGCCACTTCCTAGTGCCAGATGCTGATTAGGAACTGAACCCCCCTTCAAAATGTGCCTGAGCTCTTTACCTACTGGATAGGCTTGACTTTGGGCCCAAGTTATCTTACTAAACTGAGAAATCCTGCTTTGTGAAATGCCCCCCAGGAGTGGCTAAATGTTTACATAAGATACAACTGATTTTGTTAGATGAACAGAATTACTGACACATTTGATTCATTTTGTTGCTCTTGGCGTGCAGGTATCCCACCAATGCAGAGTAATAATTTTATTCTTTTATTATTGTTGATCACAGAAGAGTAGTTGGTGTAATATTGGTGGGGAGATTTGAGTAATTCTCTTGTTTTGGTTGAGACTGAGAACTTGTGTCTTTGCTAAAGGAATGCATTGTTGGAGAGGATGCTACGCCTGAGGCCCACGTTAAGGTGTTGCGTGAAAAGTACAGGACGACACAACCTGATTTAATGATCGTGAAGGACCACATGAAGACTTTTGCATTGGCAGCATGGAGAAAGGGGTTTGGCCATTGAAAATGTATACTTGTGTCTTTAATAGTCTATTATAAGATATTTTTGGCTATTCAAGGTTTTTACTCTTCACTACTGCCTTCATCACTACACTTTATTGCAACTATATAATGAAACTTTCGTGTATTTTCTGCTTTTATCTTACAGTTGTATGATGAGTTCAATGCCATCCATCCTTTAATGGTGTACGTTTGTCACTGCTTCACCTGAAACAATGCTGGGAGTTTAGCTCTAAAGGCCTCCTAGGTGATCTTCAAGAGATGCTCGTCAAAAGTGTAAGCACACAATTTTTTTATCTTTACCAGCAGACCTACAGACCTACTCTTAATTTCATTGATACTCTCAGACATGTACAGTTTCAGGAAAAGGTGCTTCAGTGTGTATCTAATATTACACTAAATGATGTTTAGTATTCCCTTGATGTTTGTGTAATGGGCCATCTGCATAGTAAAGTGATTTCATTGTGGAAGATCTTACTTACTAAACTTGGACACTCTGTGGGTTCTGTGTGGTAAAATGTTGCTTCTGGTTTCTGGTGGGTGCTTTTCTTTTTAATAAGGCTTAATTTTCTCTGGAGTATAAATGTAACCATTTGATATGGATTCTTTGAGTATGGCATACATTTAGCCATGTTAGGATGATTTTTTTTTTTAGCTGGTATAATAAAACCTTTTTTGCTTTATTTCATTGTTTTGTTTGCTGTGAGTGCCACATTTGAATAGTATTGAGTCTAATTGTTTTTGTTTGTTTGATGCTCTTTCAATTAATGCTAAAGTTGTGTATGTTTACTACTAAATAAACAGCATAGACAAACATTGTGAACATGTGTGGATATTTCAGGTACACTTTAGTCACACTAGGGTCCAGAGTGGCTTGTTACTGGGGTAGTGCCTCTAAAAGCACTGGTTGGTACCTTTTGAAAAGGGGATACAGTTGTACCATAATTTAAAGGTACATTTTAGCCTCATAGGGTTCTACAGAAGCACGAAGCCTTGGTGTAGTCATGGATGATCAGTTATCGTTCTCAAGTCATGTTGCAAACATAACTCGGTCCTGCAGATTTCTTCTGTACAACATCAGGAGAATTCGACCCTTCCTCTCTAGAGAGGCCGCCCAGGTGCTTGTTCAGTCTCTCGTCACTTCCAGACTTGATTACTGCAACTCTCTTCTGGCTGGTCTCCCTCTGCGCACCATCAGGCCCCTGCAGCTCATCCAGAATGCAGCGGCACGGGTCGTCTTCAATGTCCCTAAATTCAGCCATGTCACTCCACTGCTGCGTTCTCTCCACTGGCTTCCTGTAGCTGCCCGCATCAGATTCAAAACCCTGACGCTGGCCTACAAAGCCAAGACTGGACCAGCCCCTCCGTACTTGATGGCAATGGTCAAAAGCCGGTCTGCACCAAGAGCCCTTCGAGCTTCAAGTACGGCTCGGCTCGACCCGCCATCCCTCAAAATCGGAAGACAAGCGTCCAGACGGAAGACAAGCGTCCAGACTTTTTTCTGTCCTGGCACCAAAGTGGTGGAACGAGCTTCCCCTGGGTGTCCGAACGGCCGAGTCGCTCGCTGTCTTCAAACGCAGACTGAAGACCCACCTCTTCAGAGAGTACTTGGGCGAATAGAGTACTATGGTCGCCTTATTGTATTGTGTTTAGTAATGTCTAAGCTTAGAGGTATCTTTGAATTATTAGTCTATTCTAACTAGCTAAGGTTTCTTTCTTGGGTAAATAGCAAAGCACTTTGTAAGTCGCTCTGGATAAGAGCGTCTGCTAAATGCCGTAAATGTAAATGTAAATGTAACAGTCTAACAGTGGATTAGGGCTGCCCGTGGTGATTGTGTGGCTTTAAGCAGATGTGAAGGACGATTCACCACAAGAATACAGCCAAACACTTTCAGGTAAGTTCCAGTGGTATGTAATGTTGAATTTGTGTAGAAATCAAAAGAGAGTACACGCAACAAAAACAAAAAATAGACGAGCTAGATAGTACACTCTTTGTACAACAAGGCCTCAGCTGCCTTCATCTGAGGGCTGCAAAGCCTCACGCACGTCTACTATTGCTTCAGCCTACTCCGTGCAAGCTGAACCCCCTTATTGCCTCCTACACAGCCCTTTTAAGATGTATGCTGAAATTGATCCAACTCGCACAAAACATTAAAGTATGAGAAGTCAGTAAAAGAATAACCGTAAAGTTAAGCTAGCTGTAATCAAGGAAACACCTGCATTTAGTTCTCCTTCCATTAAAGCAAGATTATACAAATTTAGGCTTTGGTGATAATGATTTAGTACCACAGTGAAGTTGTAAAGTAAACCAGAAATAAACCCATATAAATAAGCAAACAAGAGCATGTCATCATTATTATGGCTTAGTACTAAAGTAAAGCAGATGATTGCATGACAGAACAGCACTGACCACAGAATACCTCAAAATGGCCGTTAACTCTTCATCTAAGGTGTGTTTTGAGTTGAATTTAGTAAAAACAAGTCTTTCTGAATGTGTGTTTACACACATTTGATGGGACAGTGCAACACTGCTGAAAGTTAATCCTGCTTTTCTGAACACTATTTAATGTTTGTGTTTTATCATGTGCTGATCATTATAACAGTGAGGCACACAGGAACTTTCACTGTCACTATGGCTAATTTACACTTTGCCATTTAGGCCAGTAAGATGCTTTAAAGAAGTATTTTGTAGACATATGTATATGTGTGTCTGCAGGTGTGGAGGTCCATGGTATAACATGTGAATTTGCACAACCAGTTCTACTCAGCGCTCAACCACGACTGATCGTCTTGTTCAGCAGTGGCACTTCGAGAGATGCCTGGGACTTACGATCGCCAAGTATGGGATTTACTGCCATTTTTACTGCCAATTTTGAACATGTTTGTGTGGATGTTTCAGAGTATTGCAGCACAAAAACAAAGTAGTAAGCTGACTTAAAATAGAGCAACTCCAACAAAGGTGCAGAGTTAAATTGAGAGGAACATAAGTTGATGCAGTAGATTAAAATGTTTGTGCATGTATCATTGTTGGGAAGGCCTAGCCTGCAGTGAAGTGCCAGAATAGTGACTGGAATGGGCGTCTTGTTGGATGCACATGTGCATAAATCTTCCATAAATGTACACTGACCAGCCATTTCTTTTCATCACTGTGTTTGATCCAGTTGTACCAGAGAGTTGCACGGCCCCTAACTTTTTATCTCTAGGGGTCAACCTAACCAAACACAAAAGAGCCTGTCACTATCAAAAGTCTTCAACCTTGATTGTGGTTAAAGCATAGTTACAGCACAGTGCTCATGTGTCTGAGACTCGTGAATTAATTAGGCAGTTGAGAATGTTGGCAGTCCCAAAAACTTGGCCCTGCCATCTATGGATGCTTAAAGATGCTTCCTCTCCACCTGCGCTGAGATGCCTTCAAGACCTGCAATGCAAAACCCACTGGTGTGAAAATATCAATTATTATAGTGCAAGCAAGTAATAAATTAAATAAACTTGATGTGTATTCCAGGATTTCACATAATTGTGTTATATCTGACAACTGTGTTAAGATATACTTTTAAATTACGAAACAGTATGATCAATATTTTGATTATCATATAGTTTTGAATTTCAACTTGTCAGATTCTCTTCTGTCCACAGGTCTTGATTATTCAGGAGTGGCTACGAAATGTATTAATGAGGCTCTGACCAACCTCATCCACAGTTCTTGTTGAGTCCACTTTTTCACACTTCTTGTGATACCACTTACAGTGCCCATTGCAATCACCTGCCCAGATTTTTTCCTGTCCACAGCCCTCTATGATTCTGAAGTGGCTATGAAGTTCATTAATGAGGCGATCACCATCTTCATTCACAGATCTTGGTGAGTCCACTTCATCACACTTGTTTTATGCTGTTTACAGAGCCCATGACATAGTTTGTCCAAAGTAGCT